>NW_017681104.1:10722-11888 GCF_001879085.1 Nicotiana attenuata
TTTTTTTTTTGTATTTTCCCTTTCTATTTTATTTCTCGACGTTCTTCCTTATTTATGCCTGTGTTAATTTCGATTTTTAGACCGTGTTAAGAAATTTTTGTAGCTGAAACTTGATGTTTAACACTGCATATTTTGTATAGATTTTCTTTTCAAATATGGTAATATTGTATTATTGAAAAGAGAAGTCGAATTTATTTGAAGATTCTTGGAAATTTCTGCTCTTGAGCTTTAGGTTTAATGTATATTTTAGTTTTTGATTTGGATGAGCACATGAAATTTCGTGTGAAGTTGTGGAATGGATATGATGACCACAAATCTAGTTACGGGTCTGAATGTTATTACCCAATTTTTATAATTTATGGATGCCCAGAATGTGTTCGATTTATTGCCCGTTGCTGTCTCAAGTCTATGTTCATTGTGGTGATTTTCATGACGGGTAGAATGCTAATTTCTCCATTAATCGTATACCCCTGCTCTTATAGAAAGTGTCTTCCAGTTGATTGTATTAACATTATAAGTTTTTTGTTAAGATTCATTAATGTTGTTTAATAACATTGGTAGTTACTTATTTTCTTCTATAATCTATGGGTGGGCCTTTGGTTCTGCCTCTTTATTATAGGGGTGTTAAAATATTGGATATAGTTATTATATTGCTTGATAATTTATTCTTAGAACTGCTTCCACTCCCACAATCACAAACCTCATAATTTGCCTAACATAAAACCATTACCAGTGTTAATAGATAGATAGGTATATAAAGAGAGAGTACTTAGTTCTTACTTGAGTTCCCAAGGGGAGGAGTTGGGCGGGTGGGTGGGCTGTAGGCACCAAAAATAAGCTACATATTTAAAATGTGCAGACTCTAAAAATTCCTCTCTGTTGTCTTTCTCTAAAATTGGTTATCGAGATGGAATTTAAAGAACAATGATACACTACATTCTCATATTCCTAATTTTGGTATCATTTCCTGAAGCTGATATGATAATGTTATACATGCTTTTAAAGCTAATCTCTTGAAGTCTAGAAGTTCTATTGCAAGTTAGTCTCATCAATGTTGTCGTAGCCAGTATGTTTGATGCTTCCACCGTAAGTGTTTGGCTATATAAGTTGAGTTGACCTATTCTGTTCGCGTTTTAGATTAATGTGAACTTAAAAGTTGTAGATAT
>NW_017681105.1:0-11884 GCF_001879085.1 Nicotiana attenuata
TTTCATACATTGCTTTCACCAGGTCGCTGTTGAGATTGGAACCATTATCAGTGATGATTGACTCTGGGACGCCGAATCGGCAAATGATACGATCGCAGACAAAGTCTGCCACAACCTTCTTGGTCACTGCCTTATATGATGCTGCTTCAACCCATTTTGTGAAGTAATCAATTTCCACTAGAATGGACCTGTGCCCGTTTGATGCGGCAGGCTCGATAGGTCCGATGACATCAATTCCCCAAGCGGCGAACGACCATGGTGAGCTTGTTGCATTGAGCTCGTTAGGAGGCACCTTTATCATGTCTGCATGGATTTGGCAACGATGACATTTCCGAACATACCGGATGCAGTCTGTCTCCATAGTCATCCAGAAATAACCAGCTCGGAGTATTTTCTTGGCTAAGATAAAACCATTCATATGCGGACTATAGCTCCCTACCTGAACTTCTTCCAACAACCTGGATGCTTCCTTTGCTTCGACACATCTTAGCAGTCCCAAATCAGGAGTCCTCCTGTACAGGATTCCTCCGCTGTAAAAGAAGTGAGTGGATAACCTCCGCAGTGTGCGCTTTTGAGTAGTGTTTGCAAGTTCTGGATACTCTCCTGTTGACAGATACTTCTTAATGTCATGAAACCATGGTTTTCCATCTGCTTCTTCCTCGCCNAATTATTCACCAAAGTGATAATTTTGGAAACAATTATTGGATTTTGTACTGCCAAAATAGACTATAATTGATTTTAAAAATCTTAAAAAAAATTAGAATAAAATACCAAAACTCTTGGGCATACTTATATATGCATAAACATGGTATTTTGAAAGTATTTTGAGTGTAAAATACATAGGGAAAAATTGGGTATCAATAGCTGCCCCTCTTTACCCGAAAAGGATGAACGAGTTGTCGGGTAAAGATATGATGGCCAATTTTGACTGAGAGAGACGACTTGCAAAGGTTTTGACCGAGCTCTGGTTTGTGAGCTGCCTACATATCCCTGGTTTTACAGGAATCACGTCATGTGTAGTTCGGGGTACATCGACGGAGTACGCCGATGGAGGTTTTTGAAGAGACGGACGTAATATTTAGGTTAGGAAGGGTGGTCAGGGATTGATGGGTTGCGAGAACCGGAGCGAGATCGCTCCTGCTGTAATGGCTGTTGCCAGCTGATGTACCTGCAATTGGGTAATACAAGCATATCTTGCAGAATTTAAACGTGATGCAAGTTCCCGTTGGACCATGAATGCTGTCTTTGGACGGTTAGGATGACGTCCTCAGACCATGACGTCCTGGGACGTGAAGCGCATAATAAAGGATTCGCAGGCTATGAAATGATGTTCTCGGGCTATGAAAATGATGCCTCCGAACCATGATGCCTTTGAATAATGATATGCAGAAGACAAAAACGGGGTCCTCAGGCCATGGCATGGCGTTCTCGGGCTATGAAAATGGTGCCTCCGAACAATGACGCCTTTGGACGATTTGGCGATGTTTCAGCCGATGAAATGCAAGATTTGGCGATGTTTCAGCCGATGTAAAGCATAAATATAAATGGCGATATTTCAGCCGACATAGAAAATTTGAATAAAATTGGCGATGTTTCAGCCGACATAGAGATTTAAATATAGTTGGCGATGTTTCAGCCGATGTAAATCATAAATAAAATTGGCGATGTTTCAGCCGACATAGAGATTTAGATATAGTTGGCGATATTTCAGCCATGCAAAGATTTGAATAAAGTTGGCGATATTTCAGCCGGTGCAAAGATTCAAATAGGGTTGGCGATATTTCAGCCGATGCAAAGATTTAAATAAAGTTGGCGATATTTCAGCCATGCAGAGATTTAAATAAAGTTGGCGATATTTCAGCCATGCAGGATTTAAATAAAATTGGCAATATTTCAGCCATGCAGGATTTAAATAAAATTGGCGATATTTCAGCCGACAGGTGGAGACAATGCTTAGTCTCGGAAGGCAGAAAGGTAGCCTTATGCAATGCGTAGAAATGCAGGATGGAGGTAGAGCTTAACCTCGAAAGGCAGAAAGGTAGCCTTATGCAATGCAGAGAATGCAGATGGAGACAGAGCTTACCCTCGGAAGGCAGAAAGGTAGCCTTATGCAATGCAAGAAAATGCAGGATGGAGACAATTCTTAGTCTCGGAAGGCAGAAAGGTCGCCTTATGCAATGCAAGAAAATGCAGGATGGAGACAGTGCTTAGTCTCAGAAGGCAGAAAGGTAGCCTTATGCAATGCAAGAAAATGCAAGATGGAGACAATGCTTAGTCTCGGAAGGCAGAAAAGTAGCCTTATGCAAAAATGCAGGAATTAAAAGGGCGAATAGTAATGGAATCTCTTAGCTGGTAGATGATAACTGATAGCTGATTGCATCATTGTAGCTGCTGGGGATGTTGTATACGGATAGCAATTGTAAATAGGTGATGATTTTGAGAAGTTGCATTCTTGAGAAAGTATGAGTGCATAAATATATCTAATGACATTGCAAATTGAGTGCCTGCATCCAAAGAACAATCGTGAGTTTTATAAAAGGGGGAAGGTTAGTTCATCTTCCTGTGGCCTTTGCTCGTCTTGCTTGACGTTGTGTATCATTGGGGTAGTGTTGCTAAACACAGCAATTCAGATAATAGTCATGCATGATTTAGTAAAATAATGTAAAAATTGAAAATAATAGTCTTCTTTTTAGATGAACCGACGACTGCGACGCGGTTCAAGACATTGCAACCTCTCTTGCTCCGGAATTTTGAGGGTCCTCCTCAAAATTCTGTCCCAGTTTACTGGGCTGGCGCTTCCGACGGCCGTGTGCAACGAATGGCTGAAAATCAACTTCGAAATTTTAAGGGTCCTCAAAATTCTGCCCCAGTTTCCAATGTCGGGGGAAATGAAAATTTTGTTGAATTGTGACCGAACCCATAGGGCTGCCTATGTTTCCCCTCTTAAACGGGAATCAGGTCAGGCATAGTTCAAATACATCATATAGGAAAGCATAAAGATTACACATAGTAACGCTTGACTGCATCTGAGTTGATTGGCTTTGGCCAGACTTCTCCATCCATATCTGCGAATATGAGGGCTCCACTGTTTAGAACCCGGTGAACCATGTACGGACCTTGCCAATTAGGAGAGAACTTTCCTTTGGCTTCGTCTTGGTGCGAAAAAATCTTCTTCAGTACTAACTGCCCTGGCGCGAACTGTCTTGGCCTGACTCTCTTGTTGAAGGCTCTGGTCATTCTATTCTGATAAAGCTGACCATGGCAAGCTGCATTCAGTCTTTTCCCGTCTATAAGAGCTAATTGCTCATAGCGACTCTTTACCCATTCTGCATTTTCAAGTTCTGCTTCCTGCGTAATTCTCAGGGAGGGAATCTCTACTTCGGCTGGGATGACTGCCTCGGTGCCGTAAACCAACATATAAGGAGTCGCCCCAATTGATGTGCGAACGGTGGTACGGTATCCCAATAGAGCAAATGATAGCTTCTCATGCCACTGCTTGTGTTTTTCTATCATTTTCCTTAGTATCTTTTTGATGTTCTTGTTGGCTGCTTCTACAGCTCCATTCATCTGAGGTCTGTAGAATACTTGTGCTTGATCCTGAAGGTTTCACACATTGCTTTTATCAGGTCGCTGTTGAGATTGGAACCATTATCAGTGATGATTGACTCTGGGACGCCGAATCGGCAAATGATACGATCGCGGACAAAGTCTGCCACGGCCTTATACGATGCTGCTTCAATCCATTTGGTGAAGTAATCAATTGCCACTAGAATGAACTTGTGCCCGTTTGATGCGGCAGGCTCGATAGGTCCGATGACATCCATTCCCCAAGCGGCGAACGGCCATGGTGAGCTTGTTGTATTGAGCTCGTTAGGAGGCACCTTTATCATGTCTGCATGGATTTGGCAACGATGACATTTCCGAACATACTGGATGCAGTCTGTCTCCATAGTCATCCAGAAATAACCAGCTCGGAGTATTTTCTTGGCTAAGACAAAACCATTCATATGCGGACCATAGGTCCCTGCATGAATTTCTTCCAACAACCTGGATGCTTCCTTTGCTTTGACACATCTTAGAAGTCCCAAATCGGGAGTCCTCCTGTATAGGATTCCTCCGCTGTGAAAGAAATGATTGGATAACCTTCGTAGTGTGCGCTTCTGAGTAGCGTTTGCAAGCTTTGGATATTTTCCTTCAGCCAAGAATTCCTTGATGTCGTGAAACCAGGGCTTTCCGTCCGCTTCTTCCTCGACATGAGCACAATAGGCTGGCTGATCACGGATTTTAACTGGAATGGGATCAATGAAGTTTTTGTCTGGATGTTGTATCATGGATGACAGGGTAGCCAATGCATCAGCGAATTCATTCTGGATTCTGGGAACATGTCGGAATTCTGTCTTTGTAAACCTCTTCCTCAACTCCTATACATGATGTAAATACGGGAGTATCTTGGAGTTCTTGGTTGCCTATTCTTCTCGAACCTGACGTATAAGCAAATCTGAATCTCCAATCACTAGCAACTCTTGGACGTTCATGTCAATAGCCATCTTGAGCCCTAAGATGCAGGCTTCGTACTCGGCCATGTTGTTGGTGCATGGGAATCTGAGTTTGGCAGCTACTGGATAATGCTGACCTATTTCTGATACTAGAACTGCTCCTATGCCAACTCCTTTGAAGTTTGCTGCTCCGTCGAAAAACATTCTCCAGCCATCATAGGATTCTGCGATGTCTTCTCCTATGAAAGAGACCTCTTCGTCAGGAAAATACGTCTTTAGAGGCTCGTATTCTCCGTCCACGGGATTTTCGGCAAGATGATCTGCCAGTGCCTGTCCTTTGATTGATTTCTGGGTCACATAGACAATATCAAATTCACTCAGCAGGATTTTCCATTTGGCTAGCTTGCCCATGGGCATGGGCTTCTGAAAGATGTACTTCAGTGGATCCATCCTGGATATGAGATAAGTGGTATAGGCACAGAAATAATGCCTCAACTTCTGAGCTACCCAAGTCAGAGCACAACAGGTGCGTTCCAATAGGGAATACCGGGCCTCGTACGGGGTGAACTTCTTGCTGAGATAGTAGATGGCCTGCTCCTTTCTCCCCGTTTCGTCATGTTGTCCCAAAACACAACCGAATGCCCCATCCAATATTGCAAGGTAGAGCAATAGAGGTCTACCTGGTTCGGGCGGAACCAGAATTGGCGGTGTTGACAGGTATTCCTTGATTCTGTCGAAGGCCTTCTGACAATCATCAGTCCATTTAGTGGCGGCGTCCTTCTTCAACATCTTAAAGATTGGCTCACAAATGACAGTGGACTGAGCTATGAACCGACTGATATAGTTGAGTCTCCCCAGGAAACTCATCACGTCCTTCTTGTTTTTCGACGGTGGCAATTCTTGAATGGCTTTAACCTTTGATGGATATAGTTCTATTCCTCGTCGACTTATGATGAACGTAAGCAGTTTTCCGGCAGGAACCCCGAATGCACATTTGGCGGGATTCGATTTCAAGTTGTACCTTCTCAATCTGTTGAAGAACTTTCTTAGATCTTCCATGTGGTCAGGGGCTTTCTTGGATTTGATGATTACATCGTCTACATACACCTCGATCTCTTTGTGTATCATGTCATGGAAAATAGTAGTCATGGCCCTCATGTAGGTGGCCCCAGCATTCTTTAATCTAAACTGCATCATCTTGTAACAATACATCCCCCACGGTATAATGAAAGCCGTTTTCTCCGCGTCTTCTTCGTCCATCCATATCTGATGGTACCCAGCAAAACAATCGACGAATGACTGCAGCTCGTGCTTGGCACAGTTGTCAATCAGGATGTGTATGTTCGGCAAGGGGAAGTCGTCTTTCGGACTGGCCCGATTGAGGTCCCGGTAGTCGACACAGACTCTGACCTTCCCATCCTTCTTTGGCACTGGCACAATGTTGGCTAACCATGTCGGGTACTCCACTACCCTGAGGACCTTGGCTTTGACTTGCTTGGTGACTTCTTCCTTGATTTTCAGACTCATGTCTGGCTTGAACTTTCTGAGCTTCTGCTTTACCGGCGGACACGTCGGATCTGTTGGCAGTTTGTGAGCTACAATAGATGTACTGAGACCGGTCATATCATCATATGACCAGGCAAATATGTCCTCATATTCTTTTAAGAACTCCGTGTACTCTTCCTTTTCTGATGGTGACAGGTGAACACTGATGCGCGTTTCCTTGACATTCTCTGTATCCCCCAAGTTGACGACCTCGGTTTCGTCCAGGTTAGACTTAGGTCTATTCTCAAAGTCTTCGACCTCTTTAATGACCTCTTCTGGTATATCATCCTCTTCTGAGTCTATATCCGTTTGTTGCGTTATCTCGTCGCATGTCACATTCATCGGTTCATCAAGATAAGTAATAGTAATGCTGTGTAAAAGTAAAATAAATGACAGAGAAAAATAATAAGAGCGAGACACATATAAGAAACTGAAATGCTTTGATAAATTCCAAAATATTTTGAACATCGGAACTTTTTTCAAAATTTAAAGATAATACTGAAGGGAAATCAACTAGCGAAAAGTAAAAGAGAATGCATAATGCTTTGTTCAGCCTTGCTACCCCAAAGCACTCCGGGCCTTGGTAGTTCTGATGGACCAATTGTTGAGACGCTCCCCTCGGCTGACGGCTTGTATGGAAGGGCCTTCCTCCCCTTCCTCCTCGAGAATGACGTGACAGTCCATATCGTCATCTTCCAAAAATAGGTTCTTCATTGCGGCCAATGTTTCATCTTCCTCTGACCCATATAAGATGTCTGCCGGCTAGAAAGTCTGCTCCAGGCGGGGTATAGGGTGCTCCAGTGGATAATAAGGGCCGCGCCATGGTGGCGACCAATCCTTGAATTCTTGCCAAGTGTATCCATACCCTAACCCGAAAGTGGTGCCATGCTTCTTCAGTTTGATAGGCTTGGTGATTCCCTGGAGGTTCTTGCCGAGCCCTTTGCTAGGTTCATACCGCTCCAGTTTAGTATACTCTCTATCTTGTTATCCCACCACTTATCTTTGTCCACGGCGTTGACTCGCTCAATCTGGTGGTAGGTTTCTCCTCCTAGTTTCCTTCTTCCTTCAATTGCTGGGATGGTCTAACGACTGTATATGGGGTTACTCCCGTCACCATGAATAATCACCTCTTGGTGATTCCACTCGAACTTCACTGCCTGGTGTAGGGTTGAGGCTACGGCTCCAGTGGCGTGGATCCAAAGTCATCCTAGTAGTAAGTTGTAGGATGCCAGGATGTCTATTACTTGAAAATCAACATCGAACCAAGTTGGTCCCATTTGCAGACCCCAATAGTGGACCTTTGGGAACCATCAAAAGCTTTGACGTTGATAGCCCCATCCTTGATTTCATGCAGACTCTTCCCTAATGTTCTGAGGGTCACCAGTGGACAAATGTTGAGGCTGGACCCTCCATCAATCAAAGTCCTGGTGATGAAATAGTCCTCGCATTGCACAGTGATGTGCAACGCTTTGTTGTGGCCTAAACCTTCAGGGGGCAACTCATCCTCGTGGAAAGTGATTTTATGACTCTCCAATACCTGCCCGACCATGTTTGCCATCTCTCCTCCAGTTATATTGCTGGGTACGTATGCCTCGCTCAGTATCTTCATCAGGGCATTCTTGCGTGTCTCGGAGCTTTGTAGTAGAGCTAGAATGGAGATCTGTGCTAGTGTTTTGTTTAATTGGTCGACAACTGAGTATTCTTTTGCATGTATCTTCCGCCAGAGATCATCGGGCCCAGTTTCAATAGGCCGTCCAGAGGCCTGCTTACTTGATTCAACCAAATGCTCCGGAGTATAAATTCTGCCAGTCCTGGTCATACCCTGCGCTGCAATTGCTTCTCTAGACCTAGTCTTTCCCTTCCTTCTTGCCTCGGCGGTGTAATCCCAAGGAATGGCCTGTGTATGGAATGGCGTTACGGCTGACATTGCCACAGGAATGGGCACTCTCGTTTGGGAGGCAACAGAGCAACTTCGAATGGTGCAGGTGCTTTTGGATACCTAAACTCCACCTCAATTGGCTCTGCAGTCTTTATAGAGGACGGTGTTTCAAACTCGAGAGGCACGGACATGTTTACTTCAGCATCCCCAGAGGGCTGGATCTGGACTACGATTGGATTTAGTGAGACTGTTGGTTTCTTGGGCTCGTCACCTTCGGCAATTAATCTAATTGACCCTTTGGGGTCCCAATCATCTTCTACTTCGATCATATGCACACCACCACCCTTATGATCAGGCAAAGGATTGTTGCGAATGTTGGGAGCAGGTTTCTTGGCCACGATGATTTTGTTGTCAATTAGAGCTTGGATTTTGTCTTTCAGAGATCGGCACTCATCAATGGTATGCCCTTTCATGCCGGAATGGTATGCACATGTTTTGTTTGGATTGACCCATTGGGAAGGATTTTCTGGAGTTATGGCAGGTATTGGGGTGACGTAACCGGCTGCTTTGAGTCTTTCATATAGTTGGTCGATTGGCTCAGCGATGGCGGTGTATTGCTTGGGAGGTCTACGGTCGAAGTTAGGGCGTGGCCTGGGGAAGTTTTGGCGGGCGGGGGGTGATTGGTAGTGAGCGTTATAGGCTTGGTAGACGGGTGCAGTTTGGGAATATCTTGGTGAGGTAGGTTGATATGTGGGGGAGGGGGATGATTGGTAAGCAGGAATTTGGTAAGACGGCGGAGGTGCTTGGCATGTGAGAGGGGGTACCGGATAGGCTCGGTATTTTATTGGGGACTTGGTTCTCTGCGCAACCATCACAGCACTCACGTCCTTTTTCCTAGACGCGCCACCAGATTCTAGGGCTTTGTTGGTAGCCTGCAGTGCTTCAAAATTAGTGACCATGCCGCTCTTAATGCCTTCCTCAATCCTTTCTCCTAGCTTGATGATATTGGAGAATTTCTAGCTCTCTATCAACATTAACCTCTCATAATGCGGATCTTGAGCTCGAACGAAAAATCGGTTCATCTGTTCTTCCTCTAAGGCCGGCCTGACCTTAGCAGCCTCGGATCTCTATCGGGTAGCATACTCGCGGAATGTCTCAATGGGTTTCTTTTTCAGATTCTGGATGTAGAAGATATCTGGTGCATTTTCTGTATTGAACCTGAACCTGTCCATGAAATCGGACTCCATTCCGACCCAGCTCATCCACTTCTTGGGATCTTATCTAATGTACCAAGAGAGCGCATCGCCTTTCAAACTTCTCATGAAGAGTTTCATGCGAATCTTTTCATCTCTTCCCACGCCGACCAGCTTATCACAGTATGTCCTCAGATGGACTTTGGGATCCCCCGAGCAGTCAAACATTTCAAACATGGGAGGTTTGTACCCCTCGGGAAGTTCGACGTCTGGCTGAATGCAAAGATCCTCATAATTCAGCCCTTCAATGCCTTTGTTTCCTTCAACACCCTGGACTCGGCTAGTCAGTTTCTTGAGCTCGGCTGCCAGGTTTTTGATGAGAGAGTCTTTGTCATCAGACTCCGGTGTGTTTGTAATGGGTTGAGTGTATTGTGGTAGGGTTTCCACATACATGGGAGCGTGGTGGGGATAATCATTCGATGGTTCAGGGATGAGGGGTGGAGTGTTGTTGTGGCATGTGTTGCAATTTTGATGAGTGGCGGGTTGTTTCTGCGGCTTCGGGATGTTCTGTGGAGGCATGGGGTGTTGAAAGTTGATGTCGGGAGTAGTAAGGGAGAATGACACACTCGCCAAGTTCCGAACTTGGTCTAGTTCTTCTTAAACTTTCCATAACTTCTGTTCGAGCGGAGCGGCACTTTCTTTGGATACCTGAATACCCTGAGGAACCTCTACCCTTTCAACCAAATTCTCCTTTCTGGCGTTGTTCAAATCTTCAATTTTTGCTTTGCCCCTGTTTTTGATAGGACTTGGAGGAGGAGGAGGTGGAGGGCCCTTAGATCTTGTGGAGTAGGATGATGATGCCAGAATGCACGAACTAACCTTTTGGGGAGGGGAATAAAACAAAAGTAAAAACAAAAAGGTAATAAGTTAGTACGGATTCTGAGAAAAAATGTTGCAATATTTAAACACATAGTGCAAGAATATAAATTGTGTCCTAAATTGGGTGCCTCGTTGTGCCTGAGGTAGGCCTAGCGACAAATTGATTTGGAGAACTTATAATGCTAAATGCCTTATTTTATTGATAAAAATAAGACGAATCCCGAAACGACGCTAAAATTGCATAAAGTAAAATGTCACTAATGGCCATTGGCCTTATTACATTTTAAAGCAAATAAGAAAAGAGACTCCTGACTATTTGGTCCCAGAAGGACCTTCCCCAGACTTGGCATCTTTGGCTCCATCGAACAACGTCACCAGCTCACGCAATCCTAGCAGCAGATAAGCCCTAGCCAAATGTCCTCCTTTGTTTCCCTCGGCGTTTTGGCAATTCTCGATCCTCCGGATGAATTTCCCTTCCAGCTCTACCAACCCTCGCTCCAAATGCCCTAGACGCTTGTTGGCTCTGACGGCCATATCCTTCAATTCCTCGATCAACTTTTGGTTTGCTTCTTGAATTTCCTGATGCTCACTCTCGCACTCCCTAATCCTTTTGCGCAACTTATTGTACTTAACCTGTATCTCAGCCCTTTCGTCGATGACCCTATGACCTCGAACAGACCCGGGCTGTCCTAACCCAGCATGATCTTCTTCTAGCCAGCCTGGATAGTATGAAGTGTAGCCGGCATGATATCTGTCAGGTTCTATGGAATACCTTTCCAGGATGATCTTGTTGTTCCACATGTGTCGAGCTTGACATTTGTATGGGCTATCGTCATTTTGGAAATCGGCCCTAAAATGACTCGTCTTCTTGACCTTTGGTACGACTTGCTTCCTCCCTGCCTGCCTCATTACTCGGAGAGGGACATAGGGATAAGTTCCCCTCAGACCATTGAGTATAAGGAATGGAGCGTCGCGAGAGCGGATGATGAAATCTCCAGTGGGGAGCCATTCGAACATCCATTGCACCTTGTCTTCTTTCAAGTTTTCAAACAACACTACCTATCCTCGAGCATCCCCCGGCTGAGCAAACATGTCAGGCATATAGTTCATTCTCTTGGTATGGTGAAAGGCTATATGATCATTCCACGGCCTTCGCGAAAGCTCTTGACGATATTGACCCCTTTGGAGATGTTCCATAAGCCATAATTGGAGTAGTAAGTTGCAACCCTCAAAGTGACTGGCTCCTCGCTGACAGTTCTCCAATGCTCGGTAGATCTCAGCAACAATCATGGGCACTATGCTGAAAGGCTACCATCCAATCCCTTCCATCAATGTCTTGGTGACCATGGCTAGTCTGGTGTGGATCCTAGCCTTATTCATAGGAAACACTATCATTCCCAAGAAGCAGAACATAGAGACGAAAACCCTCATGTGGATATGCCCCAATGATGTGAGGGTGAATTCATCTGGATAGATGCGGTAGGATTTTCTATGGTCGTGCCTCTCATGCAGGTAGTCGAAAGGAATATAGCAATCCTTCAAACAAGTCAAGTCTGAATTTTTCTTCAACCCCATCATTTTGAAGAAACCCTTACCCTTGCGGTTTTCTGGCATGAGCAAACCCGGAGTCTCCCAAGGAATACCGGCTAAACCTTTGATTTCCTCTAGCAGAGGGGTCATTTCAATGTCCCCAAATCGAAATACTGATCTATCACTGTCCCAGAATAAGGTCGCAGCCTCTATGATTTTGTTGTCCGGCTGAATTTCCAAAAGAGAGGGTAAGTTTCCCAAATACTTGCGGACGAGAGTCCGGTCACTGGAAGGAAGGTCCTCCCACCAACTTAGCAACCTCGGGTGAATATTGGTTACCATGCCGAATCTGGGGATTTCGT
>NW_017681106.1:0-11883 GCF_001879085.1 Nicotiana attenuata
ACAATGCCTCACTAGTTGTGTGCTCTCTTTCTATCCTTGACTTGTTACACAGTAGATCTTAGAGAACTACAATGCTTGTTTGCAGTAGAATAAAGAGAGTGATTTGGTTTGATCAAAGTATATCTGAGCCAGGGTTTACAAGGGAGTATAAATACTTTGATGGATGGTAGAGGCTTTGACAACCCAAGAGATTTGATCCTTGAAAAGAATTTATTCTTTCCAAGAATAAGGAATGAGCCGTTGCTTCTCTTGATTGCTTTCCTTCAGCAGAGGATTGCTTCACTTGATTTCTCCTTGATTGTTGGATCTTCCAAATGTGGTCGTTTCCCAGATCTTCTCGTATCCTTTAGTCTTCCGTGATTCTGCCCATGATTCGTGCCTTTGTCCAAGGCTTATTTGATTTTCTCCAGCTCAGCTAATCATTGTTATTGCTGATTGATTCGTTGATTAGGTTGCGCCCAGATTTACGAGACCAATCCAGATTTGCTGATCATATGCTGATTGATTTCTTTCTTTGTACATCAAGAACCATTCCGTAGTCTTCTTTACTTCTTGAACTTGATTTCCTGCAGATGTATATTATTTGCATCATTAAAACATGATCTAACAATCTCCCCCTTTTTGATGATGGCAAAATAATATAATAAGGTGAAGAAGTAAACACCAGTCGACTTGACTCCCCCTCAATGTATGTACGCTTGACTCCCCCTCAATGTATGTACGCTTGACTCCCCCTCAATGTATGAGTCGACTTGACCAGTCCATGACTCCCCCCTCAATGTGTGCAGTCGACTTGTACCGACTTGTACCTGTACATTATACAATATATGCTACCTATACACATATAAAATGTGTGCAGTCGACCTGTACACATACACATATAGAACCATAGTCGTCTTGTAGCGATGCTAGTATTTGCAACGATGCCCATACCATCCAGCCTGTCGTGAACCTCCGTGAAGGCTTTGACAGCATTCTCCCTTACTCTGAGAACAACAACTCTGATTTTTGACACGTTAGACCCTGTTTCCATTGAAATAGCATGAATGTCACCCACAGTGGACTGAGTGGTGGAAAGAAGATTCTTGATGTCAGAGAGTTTAGGAGTCAATGGAGCTAAGCTTCTCAGAACTGACAAGAGTAGGAGGAGGAACAACTAATGAAGGTTTAGTTTCCATAGGGACCTGCTTTGCTTCACTCTCACTTTTCTTAACCCAGGAGCCCTTGATACTCACATAGCCCATACTAGCAAAAGCTCTAGAATTATAGGACTTGGAGACAACAATGAAGGGATAGTTGGATAGAGAAATTTGATGGGCTTCCAGAATATGAGAGATTGCCATGCCATAGGGTAGATTAGTGGGATCTTTAGCACTTTCTATCATGAAATTGATGACCCAGGAGGAAAGCTTGAGTTTGAGTTTGGTGATGAGGCAGTAGACAAAGAATGTATCCCTTTGAGAGAAAGTTGAAAAGGAACCAGTACGGGGAAGCAGAGTGGTTGCCACAATATGGGCTAGAACCTGAGTTTCAAAACTTACATCACTAGGGCCCAATTGGTTTGGAAGAATTTCAGAGGAACACTCAATAATGCACTGTTTGGCTTGGTCAAAAGAAATTTCAAAATTCTCAGGCCACTCATTTTTAAAAAGAGTAGGTAAACCAGAGCAATGACATTGGAAAAGAGAGTCAAAAAAGGCACAATCAAGAACAATGCGCTTACCTAACACTAGAGATTCTAGCCTATCTGGTTTATTGGAGCGAAGATTTGCATAAAACATTTTGACCAGGGGTTCATATACCTTAGGCGGAGGAATAGAGAGGAATTTTTCCCACCCTTGATAAACAAAGAGCTCTTTAACCTTACAGTTGAGGGCTTCCATATCATCAAGATCCACGATCCTTCCATGGGCGATGGGCTTGTCCTTAAGAGTAATGAAAAGATCCCTATTAGGGGTATCCCAGAAATTTAGATCAACTCGAGTGAGGCAGAGAAATCAATTTTTGATTTCTTTGGGGTGGAAGGAATGGGAGGATCTTCCATGGGTCGTTTGCCTAAGGCTTTTTCTCCTAGAAGTTGGGAGTGTTCAGAGAAATCACCCTGAGATGAGGCGAAGCCTTCAGAGTGATCAGACCCTAGGTCTAGTTGCTCAGGAGGCGCATAAAGGGGTTTCGCCTTAGAGCGGGTACTTTTTCTGGTGGAGGCAGAGGGATTCTTGGAGTGTTTCGCCATTGTAGAAGAGGGAATTTGCTCAAGGTTTGGGAGAGAAGATGGAGATGAGAGTGACTGAAAGGGTTTTCTAACTTAAGAAGAGGGTTTTGACGGTTGAGTACAGAGAAGGAAAAGATGTCAGTTGAGAAGACGTGATGATTGGCTTTCCATCTTCAGACTGCGAACTGATGTGAACGAAGTGAAAAGAGAGGAAAAAAATCGGAGGCTTAATTAATGCGTAGAAAAAGGACGATTATAGCACTTAAAGGTACTTGAGCACATAGGTCCTAAGAGTTATTAGAACAGCAAATAATACCAAGTAATTTTCTCAAAGTACAAAATCTTTGTTCTAACAAAGGCTTAGTAAAAATATCGGCTAATTGAGCAGATGTGCCAACAAAGGCTATTTCTATATCTCCCTTAAGAACATGATCTCTAATAAAATGATGCTTAATATCTATATGCTTTGCTCTAGAATGATGCACAAGATTTTTTGAAAGTCAAATAGCACTAGAATTATCACAAAAAGTTTGTATAGGTTTAAACGAAAGCTCATAGTCACCCAATTGATGAGACATCCACAGTAGTTGTGCACAACACTGTCCAATAGCAATGTATTCAGCTTCAATAGTGGACAAAGCGACTGATGCTTGCTTTTTACTGTTCCAGGATATTAATGCCTTTCCTAGTAATTGACAAGTGCCGCTTGTGCTCTTTCTATCTTCTTTGTCACCTGCAAGATCAGCATCTGAAAAAACTTCTAATTTAAAAGAATTAGAGCGAGGATACCACAATCCATGAGATACAGTTCCAATGAGATATCGAATGATTCTCTTTACAGCAATCAAATGTGACTCCTTGGGAGCTGACTGAAACCTGGCACATTTACATACGCTGAACATAATATCTGGTCGACTTGCTGTCAGATATAGCAGTGATCCAATCATTCCCCTGTATTTGGTTTCATCAACTGGGGTGCCCTGTTCATCTTTGTCTAGATTTGTAGCGGGGCTCATAGGAGTGCCAATTGATTTTGCATTGTTCATACCAAATTTTTGAATCAGCTCTTTTGTATATTTGGTCTGACAAATAAAAGTTCCTTCTTCGGTTTGTTGGATTTGTAGCCCAAGGAAGAACGTGAGTTCACCCATCATGCTCATTTCAAACTCGCTTTGCATAAGATTTGAAAATTCCTTGCACATAAGAGGGTTAGCACTACCAAATATAATATCATCAACATAAATTTGAATAATGAGATTACCTTCTGATGATCGTTTAATAAACAGAGTAGTGTCTATTTTACCTCTGGTAAAGCTGTGATCAATGAGAAAAGTACTCAGCCTATCATACCAAGCACGTGGAGCTTGTTTCAACCCATACAGTGCTTTGGTAAGCTTGTATACATGGTATGAAAATTTTGAATCCTCAAAGCCTGGAGGTTGTTTTACAAAAACTTCTTCCTCGATAAATCCATTCAAAAAGGCGCTTTTAACATCCATTTGAAACAGCCTGAATCCTTTAAAAGATGCGTATGCCAGAAGAATTCGTATAGACTCCAAACGAGCTACTGGGGCGAAAGTCTCATCATAGTCGACTCCTTCCTGCTGTGAATAGCCCTGTGCAACTAGTCTCGCTTTATTTCTTATGACCTCTCCATCCTCATTCAATTTGTTTCTAAATACCCATTTTGTTCCGATCATAGGCACATTTTCAGGTTTAGGTATTAGTTTCCACACTTGATTCTTGCTGAACTGATCTAATTCCTCCTGCATAGCTTGCACCCAGCTTGAATCCTTTAGTGCTTCCTCAACCTTTTTTGGCTCAATTTGAGAAATCAATGCAATATTTGCTTTCTTCTTGAGGGTAGCCTTGGTTTTCGTTCCTTCGTTTGGATCCCCTATAATAAATTTCTGAGGATATTCGGGTTTCGCTTCTCCATTCATTTGGTCGAATTTTATTTGTAGTCGACTCAACTTGTGGGTCTGGAGTATTGCTGCTATTTTCTCCAGTTGACTCGATCACCCCAGATGTGCTAGTCGACTCTTGTGATTTTCCTTTATCCTGAGCTTCTTGAGTTTGATCTTCGTCACCTGCAATAGTTCCTTTCTCGACCAAGGGATTATTTTCATCGAATATAACATGTACAGATTCTTCTACACATAAAGTACGTTTATTGTAGACTCTAAAAGATCTGCTATTTAACGAGTAACCAAGAAAAATACCTTCGTCACTTCTTGGGTCAAACTTTCCAAGATTGTCTTTACCGTTATTGTGAATAAAACATTTGCTTCCAAAGGGATAGAAGTAACTGATATTTGGACGTTTACCTTTCCAGAGTTCATAAGGTGTCTTCTTCAGAATTGGCCTTATGAGGCAACGGTTGAGGATGTGACAAGCAGTACTTACGCCTTCTACACAGAAATGGTTTGGCAATGAATGTTCTAGTAGCATGGTTCTTGCCATGTCTTGGAGAGTTCTGTTCTTCCTTTCCACAACCCCATTTTGCTGTGGTGAGCGTGGTGTAGAGAAATTGTGAGTGTATCCTTGATCGTTGCAGAAGTCTTCAAAAGCTCTGCTTTCAAATTCTCCTCCATGGTCACTTTGAATATTTGAGATCAGATGTCCTTTTTCTCTTTCAACCTTTTTGCAGAAAACTTCAAAATTTCTTAAGGCTTCATCCTTATGAGACAAGAAGATTACCCAGGTGAAACGTGAAAAGTCATGAACAATAACAAAAGCATACCTCTTACCTCCTATGCTAGCAGTTCTAGACTCTAGTAGGCCCAAATAAATCCATATGAAGTAATTGCAAAGGTTTTGAAGTAGATATTATATCTTTATTTTTGAAAGAATTTCTGGTTTGCTTACCCATTTGACATGCATCACAAATATGAGTTCTAGAGAAATTCAGTTTAGGCAAACCAATGACTAAATCATGTTTGGACAGTTTTTCAATCAAATGCATGCTAGCATGGCCAAGTCTTCTGTGCCATACCCATGGATCATCAGACATAGAGGATAAGCAAATATGGCCATCTATCTTTTCAAAGCCATCAAGTATATAAACATTTCCATACCTTTTTTCAGGAAGAATTATCTTACTTGATTCGTCTTCAATAGCACACCCTGTTCTTTTAAACTTTACCTCATATCCTGAGTCGTAGAGTTGACTTATGCTCAAGAGATTGTAGCTTAGGCCATCAACGAGATATACTTCAGTAATGTCACAGTTGTTATTGAAAGGAATTGTTCCAGTGCCAACTATTTTGCCCCTTGAATCGTCTCCAAATTTTACACTTCCTCCATCGATCTTTGTAACTTCCTTGAACAGGTTTTTGTCACCTGTCATGTGACTGGAACACGCACTATCTAGATACCATTTTCCTTTGCGGCTTACTCTGTGGTGTTCCTGCAAGACAAGATGATCACTTTCTTTTAGGTACCCAAGCTTGCCTGGGTCCTGGTGGGTTAGTGTTACTAGGTTCAGAATTTTTTGGTTTCCATACCCATCCTGACACATTTGATTTACGAAAGTGACAACCGGAATATTTATGCCCACTTTATTACAATAATGACATTTAGCTCCAGACCTGTTTATAGGTCTTTCATAAGTGTTAGAACTAGCCGACTTGGATTTAGCTGGTTCTTTTCCAGTTGACTTGTAAGTCATCTGGTCTGACCGACTGGTCGACTTGGTTCTGATTGGTTCCTTTCCAGTTGACTTGTAAGTCGTCTGGTTTGACCTAACAGAACTATGACTGGTGGACTTGCGTAAGCTGTTAAGCTGCATTTGCAACTCCTCAAACTCTTCTTGAAGTACTTCTTTTTCGACTTCACATACTTCATGTTTGAGTTTCCACTCTTTAACCTCCCTAGTGAGTCTCTTAAGTTCATTCGGAGGCGTAATTAATGCATGGAAAAAGGACAATTATAGCACTTAAAAGTAACTGAGCACATAGGTCCTAAGAGTTATTAGAACAACCAATAATACCAAGTAATTTTCTCAAAGTACAAAATCTTTCTTCTAACAAAGGCTTAGTAAAAATATCGGCTAATTGAGCAGAGGTGCCAACAAAGGCTATTTCTATATCTCCCTTAAGAACATGATCTCTAATAAAATGATGCTTAATATCTATATGCTTTGCTCTAGAATGATGCACAAGATTTTTTGAAAGGCAAATAGCACTAGAATTATCACAAAAAATTTGTATAGGTTTAAACGAAAGTTCATAGTTACCCAATTGATGAGATATCCACAGTAGTTGTGCACAACACTGTCCAATAGCAATGTATTCAGCTTCAGTAGTGGACAAAGCGACTGATGCTTGCTTTTTACTGTTCCAGGATATTAATGCCTTTCCTAGTAATTGACACGTGCCGCTTGTGCTCTTTCTATCTTCTTTGTCACCTGCAAGATCAGCATCTGAAAAACCTTCTAATTTAAAAGAGTTAGAACGAGGATACCACAATCCATGAGATACAGTTCCAATGAGATATCGAATAATTCTCTTTACAGCAGTCAAATGTGACTCCTTGGGAGCTGACTGGAACCTGACACATTTACATAGGCTGAGCATAATATCTGGTCGACTTGCTGTCATATATAGCAGTGTTCCAATCATTCCCCTGTATTTGGTTTCGTAAACTGGGGTGCCCTGTTCATCTTTGTCTAGATTTGTAGCGGGGCTCATAGGAGTGCCAATTGATTTTGCATTGCTCATACCAAATTTTTGAATCAGCTCTTTTGCATATTTGGTCTGACAAATGAAAGTTCATTCTTCGATTTGTTGGATTTGTAGCTCAAGGAAGAACGTGAGTTCACCCATTATGCTCATTTTAAACTCAAAAGCTTTTACGTTGATGGCCCCATCCTTGATCTCATGCAGTCCCTTTTCCAATGTCCTGAGTGTTACCAACGGACAGATGTTGAGGTTGGATCCCCCATCAATCAGGATTCTGGTGATAAAATAATCTTTGCATTGCACGGTGATGTGCAATGCCTTGTTGTGACTCAACCCTTCTAGTGGCAACTCATCTTCATGAAAAGTGATCTTGTGGCTTTCCAATACCTGTCCTACCATGTTAGCCATCTCTCCGTCGGTGATGTTGCTTGGCACATATGCTTCGCTCAGCACCCTTAACAAAGCATTCTTGTGTGCATCGAAATTTTGTAGCAAAGCAAGGATAGAAATTTGTGCCGGTGTTTTGTTCAGCTGGTCAATGACAGAGTATTCCTTGGCCTGTATCTTTCTCCAGAGATCATCTGTCCCGGTCTCAGTCATGGTTGGCCAACTAGAAGCTTGCTTGCTCGACTCAGCCAGATGTTTCGGGGTATAAACTCTACCAGTTCTCGTCATACCCTGTGCCGCAACAGCTTCTCCGAACATAACCTTGCCTTTCCTTCTTGCCTCGGCCGCGTAGTCCCATGGTATAGCCTTTGTATGGAACGGTGTTATGGCTGACATTGTCACTGGAATTGGCGTGGATATCTTTACTCCGAATGGAGCATGCACCTTGGGCGGTAAAACTGCAACTTCGAATGGTGTGGGTGCCTTTGCTGGAGACACGAATTCGACCTCAATTGGTGCTGGCATCTTTGTAGATGATGATGCTTCAAACTCCAGCAGTATGGACATATTTACTTCGGCATCCCCAGAGGGCTGAACCTGGACTACGATCAGATTAAGGGTGACTATCGATTTGTTTGGGTCGTCACCTTCTGTGATTAAACTGATCGATCCCTTGGGATCCCAATCATCCTCTATTTCAATCACGTGAACGCCTCCTCCCTTGTGGTCAGGCAGAGGATTATTGCGGACATTTGGAGCAGGCTCTTTTGCCAATATAATCTTGTTATCAATTAGAGTCTGGATCTTATCTTTCAGAGAACGACATTCGTCAATGGTGTGTCCTTTCATGCCGGAATGGTATGCACAAGATTTA
The DNA here is from genome assembly GCF_001879085.1 of Nicotiana attenuata. NCBI lineage: Eukaryota > Viridiplantae > Streptophyta > Magnoliopsida > Solanales > Solanaceae > Nicotiana > Nicotiana attenuata. The sequence continues at coordinate 8,156 of NW_017681106.1, forward strand.
TTTAGAGTAACCCACTGAGAAGGGTTCTCAAGGGTTACAACAGGGTTAGGGGTGACATAACCAGCAACTTTAAGTCTTTCATACAATCTGGTCGATAGGTTCGGCAATAGCCGTATATTGTTTTGGAGGTCTTCAATCAAAGTTTGGTCGAGGTCTAGGGAAGTTTTGGCGTGCAGGTGGGGCTTGATAGTGGGTTGGTTGAGTATTGTAGGCTTGGTAAACATGTGCGTGTTAGGAATATTTGGGTGAAGTAGGCTGATATGTGGGTGGTGGAGGTGGTTGATAGGTGGGTGGTGGAGTTTGGTAAGAGGGTGAGGGCGCTTGGTGGTTTGGAGTAGGCTGATATGTGAGTGGAGGCATTAGGTAGGTTTGGTATTTTATGGGAGATTTGGTTCTTTGTTCAAGCATCACAGCTCATACGTCTCTCTTTTTGGACACACCACCGGACTGCAAGGCCTTGTTTGTAGCTTGCAAGGCCTCGAAGTTTGTGACCATACCGCTCTTAATGCCTTCTTCGATTCGTTCCCCCAATTTGATAATGTCAAAAAATTTGTGGCTTTCAATCATCATTAGTCGCTCATAGTATTGCGGGTCTTGTGCCCGGACAAAGAATTTGTTCATTTGTTCCTCCTCCAAGGCAGGTTTGACCTTAGCGGCTTCCGACCTCCAGCGAGTAGCATACTCGCAAAATGTTTCTGTAGGTTTCTTCTTCAGATTCTGAATGTAGAACACATCTGGCGCATTTTCTGTGTTAAATCTGAACCTATCCGTGAAATCAGAAGCCATACTGACCCAGCTTGACCATTTTTTAGGATCCTGGCTGATGTACCGGGATAGTGTATCTCCTTTTAGACTCCTCATGAATAGCTTCATGCGGATTCTCTCGTCTTTTCCTACCCCAACCAACTTGTCATAATATGTCCTCAAATGGACCCTGGGATCACCTGTTCCATCGAACATCTCGAACTTAGGAGGTTTGTACCCCTCGGGCAGTTCGACATCGGGCTGTATGCAACGATCTTCATAATTCAACCCTTCTATTCCCTTGTTTCCTTCAACACCCTGGATTCGGCTAGTCAATTTCTTAAGTTCTTCAGCCAGGTTCTTGATAAGCAAATCTTTATCATCAGACTCGGGCGTGCTTGAGATGGGTTGGGTGGAGTGCGGCATAGTCTCCACGTAGATGGGGGAGTTATGGTGGGTGTGGCAGTGGTCATTTGTGGAGTTTTGTGGTTCCGGGATGAGCAGCGGGGTATTGTTGGAAGTATGGCAGGTGTTGCAGTGGTGGTGGGGAGTGGGATAGTTCTGTTGCTTTAGGAGATTTTGTGGAGGTGTAGGGTTCTGAGCATTTGGGAAATTGATATCTGGAGTAGTGAGGGAAAATGATAGATTCGCCAGATTCCGGACCTGATCAAGTTCTTCCCGGAATTTCAGCAGCTTTTGTTCCAGTTGGGATGCATTTTCCTTGGGAACCAAAGTACCATGACCGTGATTGACCTCTGCTTGTTCAGTTGAGTTTTCTTTTCTGGCGTTGTTTAATTCTTCCATCTTCCCTTTGTTCTTGTGTCTGATAGGACTGAGAGGAGGAGTAGGTGGAGGGCCCCTGGATCTCGTGAAATAGGATGATATTGCCAGAGTTCACGAACTAACCTTTGGGGAGGGGAATAAATAAACAAAAAGTAAAAACAAAAAAGTTAACAAGTTAGTGAGGTTCATGAAAAAATGTTGCACTATTTAAACACATAATGCGGGAATGTAAATCGTGTCCTAATTTGGGTAGGCCTAACGACAAATTGATTTGGAGAACTTGGAATGCTAAATGCCTCATCTTATTGGTAAAAAGTAGACGAATCCCAAATCGACACTAAATAACAGGAAATAAAAGTCACTAATGGCCATTGGCCTTATTACATTTTATAAAGCAAAATGAAAACTCCTATCTATTTGGTCCCAAAAGGACCTTCCCCAGATTCGGCATCCCTGGCTCCATCGAACAACTTCCCTAACTCGCGCAGTCCCAGCAGCAGGTAGGCTCTGGCTAGATGTCCGCCTTCATTTCCCTCAGCATTCCGGCAGTCTTCGACCCTCTTGAGAAATTTCTTCTCCAACTCCACTATACCTCGCTCTAAATATCCCAGTCGGTTGTTGGCATTGACAACCATATCCTTCCATTCCTCAATTAGCTTTTGATTGGTTTCCTATATCTCACGTTGCTCACTTTCGCATTCCCGGATCCTCTTGCGCAGCTGATTGTATTTGACCTGTGCGTCGGCTTTTTCATCTATGATCCTGTGACCTTGAATGTATCCGGGATGGCCCAGACCATTATGATTATCCTCCAACCAGCCTGAATAGTAGGGAGCACAACCGGCAGGGTATCTATCTGGCTCGATGGTATCCCTTTCCATGACGATCTTGCAGTGCCACATATGCTGAGCTTGGCACTTGTAAGGACTATCATCAGCCGGGAAGTCAGCCCGGAAATGGCTCATCTTGTCGACCCTGGGTATGACCTGCTTCCTACCAGCTTGCCTCATAACTCAGAGAGGGATGTAAGGGTACGTTCCTCTCAGACCGATCAATATCAGAAAAGGTGCGTCTCGGGATCGGGCGATTAATTCTTTGGTCGGAAACCATTCGAATATCCATTGTACTTGCTCCTCAGTCAAATTATCAAATAGCTCAAACCATCCTTTGGCATCCTCCGACTGAGCAAACATATCAGGGATATAATTCATTCGCTTTGGGTGATGGAAAGCGATATGATCGTCCTAGTCCCTTTGTCGAATGCCTTGTCGGTATTCACCCTTTTGTAGATGCTCCACGAGCCACAGCTAAAGTAGCAAATTTCAACCCTCGAAGTGACTAGCTCCCCGTTGACACTTCTCTAGGGCTCGGTATATTTCTGCGACGATCATGGCCACAATGATGAATGGTTGCCCTCCAATTCCTTCCATTAAGGTTTTAGTGACCATTGTGAGCATGTGATTTTTACCCTATATGAATTACTCCCATAAATTCAAGAAGATGAAGTTTCTTTTCATTATTTGCAGTTTTGTGGATTTTTGTGGCATTTTTTTGTTTATTGTTTGTATTTTGTCTGTGCATTTTAATTAATGAAAAATACAAAAATGTGTTGCATGTGCATTGAGGAGTTAATTTTGCATTTTAAGAATTAATTAGTAATTAAGTTATTCTATTAAAAAAATCACAAATTAGTTTAATTTGCATTTTTAATTTTAACTTCCATTTTTGAGTCGTTTTTCTTTTGATTTGTTTTTAATTAATGGTGTCAATTGTCATTAGGGTTTAACTAGTTTTAGTTAATTAGGTTCTAGGAATTAATTTGGGTATTATTTTAATTTTGGTAAAAGGAAGAAAAAGAATTTTTGGAAAAGTGTTTTGAAATAGGAATTAAGAGAAGAAGAAATTCAGTTGGGCCAAAATCCATTTCTCCTCCCCCAGGCCCAAACGAACCCCTCAACCCAATCCCTTACCCATCAATAACCCGGTCCAGGCCCAAACAAAAATGCCCCAACCCGTCCAAGACTCGCCCCAACCCTTTCCCCTACCCGGTCCAGCTTAACCAAACGACGTTGCCTCCTGCGTTTTGATCTGGACCGTTGATCTCAGTTGATCAACGGTCGGGAACTGATCCCCTCCCCAATATATAAATGTCCGAACCCGGTTGACCCCCCCCCCCCCCCTACAACTCATCTCTCTACAGT
>NW_017681107.1:0-11879 GCF_001879085.1 Nicotiana attenuata
TTACCCACCGGATGATAAGGTGTTGAGGTAATCCTTTTGATTTGCCAACTTTGAAAAAACTCCGTGATTTGCACGCCTATAAATTGTGGGCCATTTTCACATACGATTTTCTTTGGTACGCCGAATCGGCATATGATATTTCGCCAAATGAAATCTCTGACCTCTTTTTCTCGTACCTATTTAAAAGCACCTGCTTCTACCCACTTAGTAAAGTAATCAGTGAGTACTAGCAAAAATCTTACCTTGCCTTTTGCTTGTGGTAGTGGACCCACAATATCCATCCCCCACTTCATAAAAGGCCACGGTGCAATGACTGGATGTAACAATTCCGCGGGTCTATGCATATTGTTACTGTATCTTTGGCACTTGTCACATTTAGATACAAAGTTTTCCGCTTCTTCTTCCATTTTGGGCCAATAATAGCCTGCTCTAATCATGGTTTTCACTAAAGATCTACCTCCCACATGATTTCCACAATGTCCCTCGTGTATTTCTCTCATCACATAATCTGCTTGAGAAGGTCCGAAGCATCTTGCTAAAGGACCACCGAACATTTTATGATAAAGATTGCCTTGCTTTAAACAGTAGCGAGCAACTCTTTTGTGAAGTGCGTGAGCTTTTTTCTGGTCTTCAGGAACAGTTCCATACTGCAAAAAAGCGACAATCTCGTTCCTCCAATCCCAAGTTAAATTATTAAAATTTACCTCATTTTTATCTTGATCAAGTACTGAATGGAATAGATGTATTACAGAAGCATTTTCATCATTTGTTACTTCTGCCGCAGATGCAAGATTAGCTAAGGCGTCTGCCTCAACATTCTCCTCTCGCGGTATCTGCACAACTTTCCAGGTTTGGAATTGTCTCACCAGATCTCGTGCCTTCTCCAGATATTGCTGCATTCTTGCATCCCTGGCTGTATAAGTCCCCACCATCTGATTAACTACAAGCTGCGAATCGCTTTTCATTATGACCTGCTCTATGCCAAGTTCGCGTGCCAGTTCTAAACCTGCAATCACAGCTTCATACTCTGCTTCATTGTTAGTCACATGATGACATTTTATAGCTTGTCGTATGGTTTCACCTGTGGGTGGTACTAAAACAATTCCCAGACCTGCTCCTTTCACATTTGATGAGCCATCAGTAAATAAGGTCCAGGTTCCTAGATTAGATCCATTAAATACTTGTGGTTCTTTTCTGCTTCCGATCGCATCCCTTGGCTAAAATCTGCTAACATCTGTGTCTTTATTGCAGTTCTATGTTGATATGTGATGTCATATTCACTTAATTCTATGGCCCACTTGGATAACCTACCTGATAACTCATGTTTATGTAGTATATTACGTAGGGGATAAGCAGTTACTACAGAGATAGGATGACATTGAAAATAGGGCCTTAACTTCCTAGATGCCATGATTAATGCAAGTGAAAGCTTTTCTAGTTGAGGATACCGTGTCTCAGCATCTAGTAATGATTTGCTAATATAGTAAATAGGAGATTGTTTACCTTGGTCTTCACGAACCAAAATAGCACTCACCGCTACTTCTGAAACAGCAAGGTAGATAAGCAACCTTTCCCCCTCTTTTGGTTTTGCGAGCAACGGTGAATTTGACAAGCATGCTTTCAAGCTTTTGAGTGCTTACTGACATTCTCCAGACCATTCGAACTGATCTTGCTTTTTAAGAGCTGAAAAGAACTTAAAGCATTTTTCTGATGACTTGGAAATAAATCTTCCCAAGGCTGCTATTCTTCCCGTCAGTCTCTGTACCTCTTTCTTACTTGTAAGCATATTAGGAATTTCTTCAATAGCTTTAATCTGTGCGGGATTTACTTCAATGCCACGGTTAGAAACAAGAAAACCTAAAAACTTACCTGATGAAACGCCAAATGCACATTTCTCGGGATTCAGCTTCATATTGAATTTACGGAGAATCTGAAATGTATCAGACAGGTGGTGTATATGATTCCTGGATTGTTGGTATTTAACCAACATATCATCTATATAGACTTCCATGGTTTTCCCTAAATGTTCTTGGAACATTTTGGTCACCAACCTTTGGTATGTGGCACCAACGTTCTTGAGGCCAAATGGCATTACTTTGTAACAATAGGTCCCCCTGTCTGTTATAAATGAAGTTTTTTCCTCATCTAGAGGATCCATTTTGATTTGATTATACCCTGAATATCCATCTAAAAAACTTAACAATTCATGCCCTGCAGTAGCATCAATTAGTTGATCTATATGTGGTAATGGAAAAGAATCTTTTGGACAAGCTTTGTTGAGGTCAGTGTAATCTATACAAACTCGCCATTTACCATTCTTTTTTGGTACTACTACAGTATTAGCTAACCAATAGGGTACCTCGCGAATAGACCCGATTTTTAAAAGTTTCTGCACCTCATCTTGAATCACCTGATTTTTGAACGCTCCCTGCTTTCTTTTCTTTTTTTTGATAGGTGTATATGATGGATCTTCATTTAACTTGTGATTCATTACTTCCGGAGGTATTCCTGTCATGTCAGAGTGGGACCAGGCAAAACAATATACATTAGATTTCAAAAATTCAGTTATCTTACCTTTCATTTCGTGGCTCAAGTTGGCCCTAGTATAGACTTTCCTTTCAGGCTTTTGTGTGAATAGTTCTACAGCCTCCAACTCCTCAATCGTTGTTTTGATGTTTCCATTTTCTTCCGGTTCTTGGATGCAGTCGGGCCTTGAATCCACATCTGTTGGCCCATATTTAGTTGAGGCTTGCGTCATAGTATCCTCAACTGGATTCTGTAATTGCTATTTTTCTGAATCTGCTACGGAATTGATGATCCCAGGCGTCTGTTGATCACCACGGATTTGACAGATTCCCCATGGTGATGGGAATTTAATGACTTAATGTAAGGTAGATGGCACAACATCCATTTCGTGAATCCATGGTCTCCCTAGAATCATATTATAAGCCATATCCATCTCTACCACCTGAAATTTCGTATCTTCGACAACTCCCTCTGCGAATGTTGTAAGTACTACCTCCCCTTTTGTCACGACGCTTGAATTGTCAAAGCCAGATAACGTATGTGCCTTAGGTACTAGCTTATCTTCGACTTGCATCTCGTTTAATACTCTTAGCAAAATGATGTTCACAGAACTACCTGGATCAATCAAAACTCGTTTCACATTAGTATCATGTACAAGTAGAGATATTACCAGTGCATCGTTGTGTGGAGTTAACACGCCGTCCGCATCTGCATCATCAAATGTAATACTCTCCTCCTCCAAAATATGTCGGATCCGCTTCCCGTGTGTAACTGTAACTTTTGAAACTTTCTTGGCTGCCGTGTACGTCACGCCATTAATTTCTTCTCCCTCGCTTATAACGTTAACGGTCCTTTTTGGTGAAGGAGGTTTAGGAGGTTCCTACCTGTTTTTCATATATGCTTGTTTACCTTTTTCGCTAAACAACTCAGTAAGATATCCCTGCTTTAATAAATGGTCTACTTCTCCTTGTAGCAATCTACAATCTGCCGTTTTATGACCATGATCGTTGTGAAACTTACACCGGTGATCAGGATTGTGCCTATTCGGATTTGATCTCATTTCTTTTGGCCACCGCACCTTATCACCCATGCTTCTTAATACTGCTACCAATTCAGTTGTGCTTACATTGAAACTGTAACCGCCGATTTTTGCCCTAGAGCTTCCGTCATCATCACGCGTCTCTCGTGCGTTTCGTTCTTTCCTAAACCTTGATGATGAACCTGACTCTTTGTCTCTCGACCTATGATCATACCTTGAATTATCCTGTTTCGATCGTGAATCTCGTCCCGCTGGTCCCATATAAGGTTCGTATCTATTTTTACCGGACCTTTTTTCAGTTTCAACACACCTTGAACTTACCCTCTCTTCTTTTTGAAACTGGGTCATAGTATCTTCTTCAATCCGCAACTTCGTGCTGTATCTGTGGTAAACGTCATTCCAGGTTGTTGCTGGAAATTCTCGTAGGCTTTCCTTGAGTCGTCTTGTGGCCTCCGAACTCTTCTCATTTAGATTGCTGGTAAATGCCATTGCTGCCCAATTATTAGGTACGCGTGGCAACGTCATCCGTTCACGCTGGAAACTGTCTACGAATTCTCTGAGTAGCTCCGAATCTCTTTGCTTTATTTTGAAAATATCCTCCATTCTCTTTTCGACTTTTTGAGCTCCCAAGCGTGCTTTAATAAATGAATCTGCAAGCTCAGCAAAGGAATTTATAGAATTTTCAGGCAAAAGTGAGTACCATGTTAATGCTCCCTTAGTAAGTGTTTCACCGAATTTTTTGACCAGCACTGATTCAATTTCTTGTTTGGTTAAATCGTTGCCCTTTACGCCAGTAGTGAATGCAGTCACATGGTCTCGTGGATCAGTTGTGCCATCGTATTTTGGGATGTCGGGCATCTTGAATTTCTTAGGAATCGGTAGAGGAGCAACATTGGGTTTCCAAGGTTGTTACGAATATTGATCTATATCTATTCCCTTGATTACGGGCGGTACTCCAGGTATTTGCTCTATGTGATCACTCTGCTCCTTAAGTTGTTTCTGCAAGGTTAATACTAAATTTTGTAAATCAGAATTAACTAGGTTACCTGGTTCTCCATCGCGAGATTCGCTGGGAGTTCCACCACTGCCTGAATTAACGAGCCTAGAACGTGGGTTTTCCAAGGTATTATTATTCGGAGTTGGTGTTGGTGGTGCGCTCGGCAATTGGCTAGCAAAAGCCTCAAGAGCTTTGCTAACCCATTGAGCAATTAACTTTTGCAAAGCTTCGTTGATTGCCTCATCATTATCCAATTGATTATTTCTATTTGATTGAGATTCATCAGGAGTTCCTTCTCGAGATTGTCGAGGAGAACTTTGTGGAGAAAGGGCAGGGGTTCCATCACCTTGCAAATTCTCCTGGAGTTGACGGTCTCTTTGGTTGTTGTTGTCGTTGACATTTGACATGATTGATTGAATAAAAAGATTAATGTAGGAAGGATTAGATTATCAGAGTCTCGGCAACGGAACCAATTTGTTTAACCAAAATTTGGGATTTCGGTCAAAGCTTTGTTTTAGAAGAATTCGGGTTACTGATAATCAAATATATAATGAATAAAAGGAATTGACTTTGATAAGCAGAAGAAAGCAAAATAAATCTGTATATTGCATAGTATTTTTCATGTCCTTACAAATGTTCAATCTTCTCCCTTTTATGGCTACCTCGAAGTAATAGAGTCTTTGTGACAATTAATGACATTAATGTAACGTTATAATTGTTAATCATAACTGATTCTCTACAAATTCCTTAACGCTTTCCGTAATTAATGCCTATTAATTACCAATAATATGTATCTGTACAACTTTTACTATAAAAGTTCATTCTTCTGATATAACTGCTGAATATCAATAGGTACGAGCTTTTATCCTTCCTCTGCCCGTGCCTGTTGAAGCTCATGCCTTTTTTCTTTGCCAATCAGTGTAACGACCCGATCGGTCGTTTTGGGCCCTAGCGCTTCATTCAGCAGTCTGAGGCCATGAGCAGCTTCATTTCAGGTGTTATGACTTGTACGCGTGGTCGGAATTGAATTTCGGGAAGTTCGAAGTTGATTTGGGAAGATGATTCTCATTTTGGAAGCTTAAAGTTAAAAGAATTAACTAGGATTGGATTTTTGAGTAAACGACCTCGGAATCGGGATCTGAAGGTTCCAGCAGGTTCGTATGATGATTTCGGACTTAGGCGTTTGTCCGTTTCGGGTTTTGGATAACCCGGGAGCATTTTGGCGCCTATTGTGGAAGTTAGCATTTATGAAGAAATTTCATAAGTTTGGCTTGAAGTGCATTTCAGTGTTATCTATGTCCGTTAGGGATTCCGAGTCTGTGAATAGCTCCGTATGGTGATTTTGGAGTTGGGAGCGCGATCGGAAATGAATTCGGAGGTCCGTATGTCATTTTGGAGTCATTTGGCTAAAGATAGAAATTTGAAGGTTTTTGAGAAGTTTGACCGGAAGTGGACTTTTTGATATCGGGGTCGGAATCAGAATCTGAAAGTTGGAGTAGGTCCGTAATGTCGAATATGACTTGCGTGCAAAATTTGAAGTCAATCGGACGTGATTTGATAGGTTTTAACATCGAAAATAGAAGTTTGAAATTCTAAAGTTCCTAAAGCTTAGATTGGAGGTCGATTCGTGGTTTAGCGTTGTTTGATATGATTTGAGGCCTCGAGCAAGTCCCTAACGTGTTTTGGGACTGGTTGGTATGATTGGTTGGGGTCCCGGGGGGCCTCGGGTGGATTTCGGGTGGTTAACGGATCGAAAAAGGAATTTTTGGAAGGCTGAACTGGCTGGTTGCTGTTATAACCGCACCTGCGAGAATTGGGCCGCAGGTGCGGAGCCGTAGAAGTGGCCAAAGGAGCCACAGATACGGTTTTGGGCTAGAAGAGAAGGGACCATAGATGCGGTCATATTTTCCCAGATGCGGGACCGCACCTGCGGTGGAGAAGTCGCAGAAGCGGAAATAAGGAGGCCCGGGAAGGACCGCAGATGCGGTAGAGTGGCCGCACCTGCGGAACCGCAGAAGCGGTCATAGGACCGCAGGTGCAGAAATTGCTGGAGGCAGAAAGGTGTTTTAAAATCGGGGTTTGAGTTCATTTCACCCATTTTTTCTCTTGGTATGGGCGATTTTGGAGAGCTTCAAGTGGGGATTTTCATCATCAATGATAAGGTAAGCTAATCCCACCTATTTTGAGTTAAATACATCAATTATGTATGGATTTGAGCATGAAATTTGTAGAAAACTTGGGGTTTGAGGGAAAACCTAGAAAACTAACATTCTTGGAATTTAACCACGATTTTGGGATTGAATTAAGAGAAAATCATATATTTGAGTTCGTGAGTTCATGGGTAAACTTTATCTTCGAGAAATTTCGGAATCCGGGCACGTGGGCCCGAGGGCGTTTTTTTCAACTCTTCGATCGGGGTTAGGAATTGTTATAAATTGGATTATAATGAGTACCTTAGCATATATTAATGGGTTTACATAATTATTGACTAGTTTTGGAGCTGTGCATCGATTCGAGTCTTCGGAAGGGCGTGGAATGCCGGTTATGGATCTTCGGAGCGAGGTGAGTCTCCTTTCTAAATTTGTAAGAGGGAATTGTCCCCATAGGTAAAATAATTGATTATGTGCTCCTATTTGTGGGGGCAACGTACGCACGAGGTGACGAGAGTCCGTGCGTAGCAACTATTATGCTATTGTCCGGGTAGTTAGGACCCAAAAGCATGCTATACTTGGATTATTTGTGAACCTATTGATAGCTTGAATTGCTTAAGCACCTTGAATTAATAAATGAATTTCTAAAAGGATTAAACTTCATTTTTCTTATATCGTTAAAAGGGAATTAGCCTTTATTTGGATAAATGTTCCCTGATAAATTCGCAATTGGCCATTTGAGCTTGTATTTCAATGTGTACCTGCGTCGCATGTATGATTCGCGAGCAAGGTATTTGTTTATTTTATGTTGACCACGTCGCAGGATAGTTCGCGAGTGGGGTAATAGATGCATCTATGGTTCGCGCCGTTCGACCCTCGGCAGTGCACATTTTATTTTCTGTTGGAGCGGGCCGTACGCCTCGGCATGATTTTCGCATGCTTGTATTGCTGCCTTGAACTTATTGAAGTTGTTATTGCCTCTTCATGGCTTGAGAATATTTGGATAAATAATGTAAAGGAAATTTTGGGAAACTTCCTATAAAAGAAATAATTATTTACTTGTTTCCTCCTATTGGATTAAAAATCATGTTTATAAGAGTCCACGATTTAATGAATTATTGACATCATTGTTGGACCACTAGTAAGTGTCGAAGTTGACCATCTCGTCTCTACTTCTTCGAGATTAGACGGGATACTCATTGAGTACACGTTATTTTCGTACTCATACTACACTTTAGTGCATTTTTGTTGCACAGGTATATGTAACTCTAGTGGCCTACTGGGCGTAGCAGCACAGATGATTCGGGGACTAGGTGAGTTGCATTATTCGAGGCGGCCCGCAGCTAGTATAGTCCCTTCCAGTATATTGTATTTACTTTCTGTCCACTGTATTTCGGACGGATGTTGTATTATATCATTTCTTAGAAATTGCTCATGCACTTGTGACACCGGGTTCTGGGATGGTTTTGTAATATTTTGTATTAATTGCTTGTTATTTAATTTTAATTGAAGCAGTTGCCTCTTTACTTATGAAATTAGAAGGAAAATCCGGGTTTTCAAAATTGTCTAATTTGGAATCTAATTAAGTATTTTAGTTGGCTTGCCTGACAGCAGTGTCCGGCGCCATCACGACCCTTAGTGGATTTTGGGTCGTGACAATGCTGAAATGCACTTCAAGCGAAACTTATGAAATTTCTTCAAAAATGCTAACTTCCACAATAGGCGCCAAAACGCTCCCGGGTTATCCAAAACCCGAACCGGGCATACGCCCAAGTCTAAAATCATCATACGAACCTAGTGGAAACTTCAGATCCCGATTCTGAGGTCGTTTACTCAAAAATCCAAACCTAGTTAATTCTTTCAACTTTAAGCTTCCAAAATGAGAATCCTCTTCCCAAATCAACTCCGAACTTCCCGAAATTCAATTCCGACCATGCGTACAAGTCATAACACCTGAAATGAAGCTGCTCATGGCCTCAGACTGCTGAACGACGCGCTAGGGCCCAAAATGACCGGTCGGGTCGTTACATTCTCTCCCACACAAACATACGTTCGTCCTCGAACGTGCTGAGAACTGCATTGAAGTAGTCTGAAATCACTGTTTAACACCTCATGCACCTTCCCATGCTACCATAACTCAGTTGACCACATTAGCTCGATCAATTCTGAAGATATTTCCTTTTATTCAAGCAAATAAGCCTTAAAGTCCAATTCCAAAATCCGGAATTCAATGCTAGGCCTGTATCCAACATACGCTCACCATATCAACATCTACACGCAGCACCAAAACCACGACTGCATACCTTAGCTGAATTTACCCCTCGCACCATTTTTTTCATGGGACCACAATAACATTCTCTGATCAATTTAGTCGAAATTCCATGACTCTGATGCTCACAACGCACCTCATGATATGCATAGCTCTTACTCTAACTCTTACAATACCGCCACGATGGAAGATAGGCGTAGAATTTCATAACCAATTACTGAATCAACAAATCATTGGGTCTATACTCCTGACAAGATCCCTCACCTCATTATGAACCGATTAGTGGTCTTGGTTCCTTAATATACTTCATATACTCAGATTAGACTGATCTCGAGTTCAATGATCTCATCTCACCCAGTACGAACTGCTCAGGCAATAAGCCACCCCGACATGACCAAAAGTCCCATATGATGCTACAATGTGCCAATAGGCTACCATATCGAACGCGATATAAAGGAAAGCAAACTTTGAGAAGGAAATTCAACTACACCACTCGCGAATCATACATGCGACGCGGTCGACTTAATTAAACAAACACCCCGCTCGCGAATCATACATGCGACGCGGGCACACTGCTTATATAAGCTTTCCTTATAAAATAGGAAACCAGACACATAAAAACAGATACGGGGAACAATACTCAACTTCACACTGTTGCGGCGCGCAACCCGATCCGAACAACATAACCATGGCGGCGTGCCACCCGATCCACCCAAAAACTCGCATAAGGAGATACGCACCGAGCTAGATTGCTCATTTCAATAATATACCGAATATTGGTCACAAGCACACTAAGTGCATAATTCCATCCCTGGGGAGACATATAGTGCCAGAAGCCACAAAACTCAAGCACAATTGAGGTGCGATATACGATTTGAAATCTCAAAAGCCATCCTGCTCATATAACATCATCTCTATGCGGAGCCTCAACACATAAGAAATTTACCAAGCCGTCTCACAACTCGCACGTTGCAATGCGTCATTACATGAAATAGCTGATGACAAAATAACACCCCGACCACTCCTCCAATTAGGAGCGTTGTGTTGAAATGAACACATCTGGCCTGATATAGAGCCCATATTTACATCTAAATCCATCCACCGACCTCAAGTCGACCCTGATCATACCAAACTAGGCCAATGACCCTTCAAAGGTCCATACTAACTTCCTTTTTCTCATAACACACAAGAACAACCATCACAACAGGAGTAATCCTCCGCAGTCCACAACCCAATAAACTGAGTGCCCTCCAGGCATATATTCTCAAATCAACAATATCATCACAACCTTCATACTTGGTTTAAGTCTTTAATCAATCCAGTGACTACCTGCCACACTTATATAATCTTCCTGTGGGACACACTCCCACAACCTACCATAACAAATAACTAGGTCGTACCTCCAAACCACCGGCCGCACTAACGCTGAAAAGCGATCAAGAAACATTAACCAGGATGCAAAGCCCCCCCCCTTTTTTCACAAAACACCGATCTCAGGTGACGCTGAAGACAATACCAACTTATCTTAAACATCGAAATTTCTTTCCTGCTCATCCGAGCTCATGACATCCTTGTCGACACCGAGCTGCTACCTTGATCTTCACTTCAAATTCCATACCACTCAATGCACCCAACATGCCAATATACGATAGAACTCGTTTTTCATCATAGCTTCGGAACCACTATTAGGTTAACACTTCATCATATAAAACTTTCCACTTAACTCACTTCAGGAGGACCATAGCAACACCCAGGTGAATTCTCATGACCGTAGAATATGCAAATCTCTAGGTAGTGGTTTAAACCACCATAGCCCTTCCGGGATCCACCTCCACATAACAGGCCACAATGGTAGAATACTTTCTGAATAACACTAACTACGGCGGCCGGCAAGCCTCACACGTACCATCACAATTCACTTGCGTAACTTGATCACGCTGAAAGAACTGCTCATTACCAGCAACATGCCAATTCGACTATGGCTAACCAATCCCTCTTCTTCCAATTTGTCCTTGATTGCCATAGAAACAATGATAAACCCATTCAACATTTAACACACTCCATCCGCACTCTTCCCGAGTGACCCTGAATCACGAGACCATGCTGTCTCAAATCCCACGAACCATTTCGTACCTCCCAATAGCTACATCGCAAGCCAAAACATCATAGAACATTCTGTGCCTCCTCTCATAGGCTGCTATCAAGTTTGATTCTTAACCGTACCTATAGGCTTGAAATCACTAGGCATCACACTTTATCTTTGAATTCACTAGGACCGTTGTTGAGAGCCACCCGCTCTGACTTGGCCCCGAATATAATCAATTTCATAAATCTTCTAGCACATGAATACCCTCTTGGTGAAGCACCTGGCAGAATCACTTCCCTTGGAACCCGCATCTTTCCAAAGCACAAATCCTGAATCCCTCCCCAAGTCTGAACATGGGCCAATAAGGCCAACGATAGCACACCTTTAATAATTCCTTTGCTCACATTACCACTTATGGTCTTTTCCCGTAGCTGAAATAGCCCATCAATATGCTAATAACCAGAAACCTCGCAAGTAGTTAACCATGCAACCCAATCATAGGCAGTGGGGCTCTCCCACTTAGCTTGAAGCCACTATTACACAACTCTGGAGTTCACCAGGATTCTTTATCTCTTATTGACATGACCTTGCGCAATCAACCGCCAAAATTCTTGATATCTTACTGTAGAAACCCCCTTTTTATACTCTGAACCATCAACAACATTCGCACAACCGATCCCTTTGCTGTATAACCAATAGAATTCTTCGCAGAAGCCTTGCCAACCACGCGACCGCTAAACTGCTCACAGGAATAACCCACCTGTGGAAATCACTCCCCGACATCTTCCAATGTTGCTGCACGGGGTACAATC
>NW_017681108.1:0-11876 GCF_001879085.1 Nicotiana attenuata
ATGCTGGAGTAGTATCCGGGAGAGCCAAAAGTGATGCCAACCACGGGCGAGCTGCCTCATCCATCGCCACCTTCTCAAAGTACAATGACTCTATTTTCATTATTGAACCCCAGGTAATCATTCATTGTCTTCCCATCAAACTTGACCTTCAGGTTCCGCACCTTAGTCATTTTGTGCCCCTTTTGATGTGGGAGGCATTGGCGTAGAATTCCTTGACTAAGTGCGTGTTAGCATCCGACAACTTGCTGGTGAAGTAGTCCCATCCCACTCTGTCAGTAAAGTGTTGCTTCACATTGGGGTTGTGAGGCAGAAGATCTCGCTCTATGAACTGGCGCTCATGTATGAGTGATTTTTGAGGCCACCACTCCCTGAATTTGTGATATGCCATCTCACTAACAAACCTCTGTTGCCAAACCTCCGGGTTTCTTGTCCTCTCCAAACCTCCAGTCTGAGTATCCCCCCTCCCGTCATCCGGTACCTCAGCATCTACATCTATGGGGTCCTATCCAGGTGACGAAGTTGTAGGTGGGGCTGAAGCTGAGGACTCACTACTCTCTGCTGAGCCATCAGACGACTCAGAAGAAGCGGGAGAAGTAGGAGAGGCTGGGGGTGCAGGCTCATCTCTCAGTCTCAATCTCCCCGGGAAATCTGGTACATGCGTGGGTACTGAGTCACCCTCTGAGGCGTCCCAGGAAGGAACATACTCACTCCTCTTTGAGTGGGAAGTAGCTCTATCTGTAGCTTGAATGTTTTTCCTCATTTGTCCGATTGATTTCCGTATTGTTGGGGTCAATTTGATTTATCTTCGTCCCCTACCCCGGGAGGACTCTGCTTTCCCCTTTTGTTTCTCACCGCCACCTCTAGATTTAACCATTGTATGCAAACATAATCAGTGGAAGAGTGTTAGTGCTGGTGCGAGAAGAAACAGTAAAGAAAGGTAGCAGAACAATGTACAAAAAAGTTGCAAACCACTGACCGCGGAAAATGAATTGCGGCCGCGGAAAACTCACCGCTGACCGCGGAAAATGCATCACGGCCGTGGAGGTGTGCGATCAGACTACCCACCCTCTGAATCTAAGCACCGCTGAGCGGGGCCGCGGAGGTTGCACCGCTGTCGCGCAATTTCAACCGCGGTCACAGACCCAATTTTTGCTTCTCTAAATCTAACCATCACAGACCGCGGAAAAACTTCCACGGCTGCGGAAGTCAAAAGCGGACTGTGTCAACCTAGGGTTTCAAATTGTTCATGCTTTAAGCAATATTATCTACATTGCTAACCCCATTAGGTGTTCATCACTAAATCCTAACTATTTTAAGCCTAATCTAATTAACATTAAGGAGCCCTAAGTTAAAATTAAAAGAAAAAGAGAAAGAAGAAAAAAAAAACTAACAAATAAAAGGAAAGCAAGAACAAAACTAAAGACTAATGAGTGAGTAAAATTACCAGATGTGAGATGAATGGTGAGAAATGAACTGTAATTGCGTTCGTGCAGATTAGGGCGTAGAGTGAATAGTGAAAATTTTATGTTGAAAGTCAAATGAGCAAAAAGGGTAAAAGGATTCATGAGGTTTTATTTACAGAAAATACCATGGGCCCACTAAACTTACCTAGCGCGGCCGCGGTAAATCACCGCGGTCCGGGCTTGTGAAGAACTGAAGACCTGTTGTATTAAGACTACCGCTGAGAGAGGTAAATGGTACGCGGCCGCGGTTGGGCATCGTTGACCGCGAAGAACGCACCACGGACGCAGTAGAAACTTCAGAGAAGTCTCGTTTAAGACTTTTCAGTACCGCGTCCGCCGCCAATTTCTGCCTCCACGATAAGGCCACCGCTGATAGCGTAAAACAGGAGCGCTGTCAGTGGTCCAACTTCAGAGAGTGCCAAATTTTTCCAACTGTGTCCTGCACTGCATCAAACATTCTTACACACATCTCACAACCAGTTAGTTCAAAAACAAATCCTACACTACAAAGAAAATCAAAAAGAAGAAAAACACATGGGTTGCCTTCCAAGAAGCGCATGATTTGACGTTGCGGCACGATGCATGTTACCATCAATCACTTGAGATGGATCATTGCCACCACGTGGCTGTCATCAAACTTGCCAAGATAGTGCTTCACTCTGTGCCCATTAACTCTGAAGATTTCACCATTTTTGTTTTTCAAATCAAGAGCACCAAATAGAGTCACAAGTACCACCTCAAAAGGTCCACTCCATTTTGACTTGAGCTTTCCCAGAAACAGTCGTAACCGGGAGTTGAATAAGAGAACCAAGTCACCCACCTTGAACTACTTTCCACGAGCATATTTGTCATGTAAGTACTTCATCTTATCTTTATACAAGGACGAGCTGGAATAGGCATGAAACCGAAACTCATCAAGCTCATTGAGTTGCTCCACACGGAGATTTGCTGCAACATCCCATTCAAGATTTAACTTTCTCAAATCCCACATGGCCTTGTGCTCTAACTCAACCGGGAGATGGCAAGCTTTCCCGAACAACAAACGGTACAGAGACATACCAATCGGAGTCTTGTAAGCAGTCCTGTAAGCCTACAAAGCATCATCCAGTTTCTTTGACCAGTCAGTTCTATTTGCATTAACTGTCTTTGACAATATGCTCTTTATCTCCCTGTTGGAGACCTCAACTTGCCCACTAGCTTGAGGATGGTAAGGGGTAGAAACCTTGTGATTGACACCATACTTTGCAAGCATAGTGTCAAATGCCTTATTGAAGAAATGAGATCCCCCATCACTGATGATTGCTCTAGGAGTGCCAAACCGAGTAAAGATACTCTTCTTGAGAAAAGCCACCACACTCCGGGCCTCCTTGTTGGGTAAAGCCATGGCCTTAACCCACTTGGAAACATAATCAACTGCCACCAGAATGTATGTGTTGCCACATGAACTCACAAAATGTCCCATGAAGTCAATGCCCCACGCATCAAATATGTCAACCTCAAGAATAGTGGCGAGAGGAATCTCATCCTTCTTTGAAATTCCACCTGCTCTCTGACACTCATCACATCTCTTCACAAGTTCACTCGCATCCTTGTACAATGTAGGCCAATAAAAACCACAGCTAAGCAGCTTTGAAGTTGTTCTCGCCCCACCATGATGACCACCGTAGGGAGAGGAATGACAAGCATCCAGAATACTCATTTGCTCCTCTTTCGGAACACATCTCCGGATCACACCATCATTACAGATTTTGAACAAGTAAGGCTCATCCCAGTAGTAGTCCAAGCTATCCCGTTTAATCTTCTTCCTTTGGTTAGAAGAGAGCTCACACAGAACAATACCGGTCACAAGAAAGTTGGCAACATCCGCAAACCAAGCCATGCTATTCACAGATACAGAGAGGAGTTTCTCATCAGGGAATGAATCATTAATTTCAAGGCCATCAAGGGGCCTCCCCTCCTCCTCCAAGCGGGACAAGTGGTCCGCCACTTGGTTTTCACACCCTTTCCGATCAACAATCTCAAGGTCAAACTCTTGTAGCAATAGAACCCATCTCATCAATCGAGCTTTGCAATCCTTCTTTGTCATCAAGTAGCGGAGTGCTGCATGGTCATTATGAACTATCACCTTGGCCCCCATGAGATAGGGCCTAAATTTCTCCATTGCAAACACAATTGCTAACAACTCTTTTTCCGTCACCGTGTAATTCACTTGAGCATCATTCATCGTTTTGCTTGAATAATACACCGGGTGAAACATCTTGTTTATCCTTTGACCCAAGACCGCTCCTACCGAAACATCACTCGCATCACACATGAGCTCAAAAGGCAAGCTCCAATTGGGTGCGGTTATAATAGGACTGGTTGTCAATTTGTACTTGATAAGTTCAAAAGCTTTCATGTATTCCTCATTAAACACGAACTTTGCATCCTTTTCCAATAGTGTGCACAAAGGATTCACTACCTTAGAGAAGTCTTTGATGAATCTTCGCATGCCCAAGAAAACTCCTAACCCCCTTGACTGAAGTAGGAGGAGGAAGCTTTGAAATCACTTCAATCTTAGCCTTGTCCACCTCTATTCTGTTCTTTAAGATCTTATGGCCGAGGACAATGCCCTCCTTGACCATGAAGTGGCATTTTTCCTAGTTGAGCACAAGATTTGTCTCTTCACACCGTGCCAACACTTTGTCAAGATTCTTCAAACACTCATCAAAGGACTCACCCACAGCACTAAAATCATCCATGAACACTCCCAAGAAATCCTCCACCATGTCGGTAAATATAGCCATCATACACCGCTGGAAGGTAGCTGGTGCATTACACAAACCAAATGGCATCCATGAAAATGCAAAGGTCCCGTACGAGCATGTGCCGGTGGTTTTCTCCTGATTTTCCGGAGCAATCAAAATCTGGTAGTAACTTGAGTACCCATCCAAAAAATAGTAGAAGGCATGCCCATCAAGTCTATCGAGCATTTGGTCAAGAAAGGGCAATGGAAAATGATCCTTGCGGGTCACTTTATTCGCTTTCGGTAGTCCATACACACCCTCCATCCGTTGACAGTCCTGGTGGGAATCAACTCATTTTGCTCATTGTTAACCACAATTATACCACCCTTCTTCGGCACACAATGCACCGGTGAAGTCTAAGAATTATCCGAGATGGGGTACACAACTCCTGCATCAAGCCACTTGATCACCTCCTTTTTGACAACCTCTTGCATAGCTTCGTTCAACCTCCTTTGATGTTCTACGGAGGGCTTGGCATCATCTTCAAGTATAATCTTGTGCATGCAAAAGGCGGGGCTTATCCCCCTAATATCAGCTAGGGTCCATCCAATTGCCTTGTTCCGTCTTTGAAGCACCGCCAATGTGGCATCTACCTGCATGTTAGTAAGACAAGAGGAAAGAATAACAGGCAAAGTTGAACTAGGGCCCAAGAATTCATAACTGAGGTGTGAGGGCAAAGGCTTCAACTCCAAAACGGGAGGTTCCTCAATTGAGAGCTTTGTTGGCGGAGTCTTTCTGTTCTCAAGATCCAAAGAGAGCTTCCGGGGTTCATAAGAATAAGAGCCCATTCCGTGCAAAGCATTGACACACTCCACCATTCCTTCATCCTCATTCACATCAAAGTTCAATAATACCGCTTCTAACGGATCCTCCACATTGATCATGGCACTAGTATCATCAACTTTCACCTCCGTGACAAGGTCCACAAAAAAGCACACTTCAGTACTATTCGGTTGCCTCATTGATTTGCACACATGAAAGACCACTTTTTCATCACCCACCCGGAAGGTGAGTTCCTCTAATTCCACATCAACCAATGCCTTCCTAGTTGCAAGGAAAGGTCTTCCCAAAATTATAGGCACCTCATAGTCGACTTCGCAGTCGAGAATCACAAAATCAGTAGGCAAGATAAATTTGTCCACCCGGACATGAACATCATCGATAATACCAAGCGGCCTCTTTATAATTCTATCTGCCATTTGCAATCTCATTGAAGTAGCTCTCAGTTGACCAATACCCAAAGTTTTGAACACGGAGTAAGGCATCAAATTGATACTTGCTCCCAGATCACACAATGCCTTTGCAAAATTCGCACTCCCAATGGTACATGTAATGGTCAAAGCGCCGGGATCTTCAAGCTTTGGAGCCATCGAGTGCACAATTGCACTTACTTGGTGAGTCATTTTGATGGTCTCACAATCCATAGATCTCTTTTTAGTCACCAAGTCTTTCGCGTAACTCGGCATGTTCTCAAGAGCTTCCACCAAAGGAACATTGATTGACAAGCTTTTAATCATCTCAAATAAACTTCTTAAATTGGTTTTCATTCTTTTTCTTCACAAGTCTTTGAGGGTAAGGTGAAGTAGGCCTTGGCAAAGGAGCCTTGGCTTTAGGCACAACCGTTTCCGGCATGTCTATTACGTGTTCCCTAGACGGGTTCAAGTTATTTTGAGTCTCCACCTCATTATCATGAATATCAATTATCACTTCCACATTCAAGTTCTCTTCACTTACTTGCTCATCAACTATAGGAACATCATCATCTTGCACTTCAACCTCATCACTCACAACCTCCTTTTGCTTGGAGGTATTCACATCACCACCTCGACCGCTTCTTGTGATCACCGCCATTGCATGCCCGGTATTGTTCCCACCCTTCGGGTTTACTATCGTATCACTAGGTAGAGCTCCCTTAGGGGTATTCAAAGATTGCAAAATCTGGCCAAGTTGAACCTCCAAGTTTCGGATTGAAGTATTGTGGGATGTCAACTGAGCATCAGAGTCGGCATTCTTTTTCATTATTTGTTCAAACATCATCTCGATCCTCCCCATTTCATTGTTTGACGAGCTAGGGCCTTGGGATGGAAATGGAGGCGGGTCGTTTGGTTGTTGATACATCGGAGGCCTTTGAAAGCCTTGCCCCTGATTCCCTTGATTGCCATTATTCCAACCCCCTTGGTTTTTATTTCCTCCCCAATTGTTGTTGTTGCCACTCCAGTTGCCCTGGTTGGCCCAATTCTGATTGTTGTTCCCCCAGTTGCCATTTCCTTTTTGGTTTTGATTCCCCCAATTTCCTTGGGATCTTCACTGTTGTTGTTGGTTAGGAGCATTGCCCCTTTGTCCTTGATAATTGTTCACGTACTGCACTTCTTCACTTTGCTCATCATACCCATCATCTTGGTTGAAACCACCATTACCTTGCTCATATTGATCCGGGCTACCTTGACCGTGTTGACCTCTTTGTCGCCTCTTGTTGACCAACATATTGACACCTTCCATAGCATTTACTTGTCATGGTGCTTGAACTTGTTGCAATTGAGCTTTTGCCAACTTGTTCATTGTTGTAGTTAACTCTGCTATTGCCTGGCCATGGTCGTGGAGCTCTTTGTGCAGGTGAATGACGGTGGGATCACCCTGTGGCACATTAGCTCGACTCTGCCAAGCCGAGGAAGTGTCTGCCATCTCGTCTAAAATCTCACACGCCTCAGCATAAGGTGTGTTCATAAAATTTCCCCCTGCTAGCTGGTTCACTACACACTGATTGGTCGTGTTAATGCCACGATAGAAAGTCATCATTGCTTCGGTCATGTCATTGTTCCAACATTCTTTCACCATTGTCCGATACCTTTCCAAGATTTCATGAAGTGGTTCATTAGGTTCCTGTTTGAAGGCCAAAATCTCATATCTCGAAGTTGCCATATGCCCCGGCGAGAAAAACTTAGCTATAAACTTGTCCGCCAACTCATCCCATGTACGGATGGAATGGTTGGGAAGTCTTTCGAGCCAATCCAAAGCTTTCCCTCGAAGTGAGAAAGGGAACAATCTCAATCTTAATGCATCCTCCGACACATTCGTCTGCTTGCTTCCCCAACAGGTATCCACAAAGCCTTTAAGATGTTTATATGCCTTCTGATGGGAAGCGCCTGTGACGTACCCTTGCTGCTCCAATAAAGTCAACATCACATTTGTAATCTGGAAATTGCCCGCCCGGATCCGGGGTGGGACAATTGCACTTGCGTAGCCCTCATTTGGAAGCACCCGAGGAGCGACTCTTGGAGGAGGCGGGGGAGGTTCTAGAATGTTGTCATTGGCCTGGCGGCCTCTACTTTGACCTTGAGGTACTAGAGGCACCTCATCTTCACCATTATCATCAACCTCCTCCGCCGGAACATTGCAAATAGGATCATTGTTTGCCATGTTGTACCTGAATCGATTAACTCACACAAGTTAGTAAAACAGAAGGAAAGAAAAACAAGACACAAAACTAGTTAGATAGATAGCCAAAACCGTTTAGCTCCCCGGCAACGACGCCAAAAAGTGATCGGCTCCAACCCTACACCACTATAGAGTGGCAAGAGCGATCGATGCTGCTTTTACCCGAAAGGTCGGGATCGAATCCACAGAGACCTAAGAAAGGTTTGGAGTTGGGTTCCTATCTAGTCTAGCAATGTGCGATGTTCTTAATTACACTTCTAATCATTCTTTGTTTGTTCACTATTCTAATTTAATACTAATGATGCAGGAAATTAAACTAAGTGATATTTTTGTATGTGATTTTCTTAATTGGTGAAAAGGAACTAGGGAACTGACTTACTCTTAGGTGAGTATCTAACATGATCTAAAACTTAGGGTAATATTGTTATAGTTGGGATCATGATATAGCCAATGCACGTAGCTACTCACTCTATACCTCTCGGTAGTTTGAGTGACTTTGCCCTAATTGGCTTTCTCAAGCCCAATTGGGTGTTCAAACCATGCAAGCAAAGTTGGCTCAAGTCGGGTATTAATATCTCTATGTTTAACCCTTTAATTGGGGTTATCAATCTATTGAATGCACCCCAATTCCTTGTTGGCCTGAAATTCCTAGACTTAGTCTCTCTTTCTCAAGAAGAGCCTAAGTAAAAAAGGCACAAATTAATGTTTGCAACCACCAATTCAACATTTAAAGCATAAATCAGGCCAAATATCAATCACCCATAAATATTTAAGCCCTAAAATAGGAGACTTATTAAATACCCACACTAGGGTTGAGCCACAACCCTAGCTAATGGGTTTAGCTACTCATAATTAAAGAAGAGATCATAGATTGAGATGAAGTATAACCCATAAAAAGTAATTACAAGATAAGAATCTAAGATTAATTATTAAACACGCTCTAAAATTACTCAAAAAGGTAAAAGGAGGCGGTTCACGTGCTCTCTAAACAACATATGACCTAAAAATCTGAAAAAGAAGTATTTATACACAGCTAAATTTTCTGGACAAAAATGCCCCTACGGAGGTACCACTGACAGCGGAAAGTGGAGCGGACCGTGGTCTTCAACTTTTAGCTTCACTTTTGGTTCTCTGAATCTGGCTTCCGCTGAGGGCGATAAAATGACCGCGGTCGCACTAAAGCCACCACTGCCACGCAATTTCACCGCAGGCAGCGGTGACTTGTTAAGCCAAAAATTACAGCTCTCTGAACCTTGCCACCGCGGACCGCAAGATCAAGACCGCCTCAGCGGTAGACCCTTCGTGTCCGCGGTTGTTTCTTCGCTATCAGCTCTTTTAAACCAGCCTTTGAACTTGTGCAGGTTTCACTCCTTTTTGAGCTGGTTATGACTTCCTTGTCTCTTTTTTTACCAAACACTGCAAACAAGCACAATAAGTTAGCTTTCGAGAATACTTGTACATACTCTTAATCCAAAACTTAAGCAAAAAGGAGCATAAAATAGACTAGAATCCCTAGTTATCAACACATCAATCATGACTCCGCTGATTGTGTCGTTCTCTCAGTCTTGATCGGCCCGGATTGATTCGATGGCCAAATTCTCCCGAGACGAAGATAAATGGTCCGCTTATCGAGGACGTGCGAGGCTACAATCTCAACAAGCGGAGGGACTAATTGTATAGGTCCAAATTTGGCGACCACTGTAAAGGATAAGCAAGGAACTTGATGGGGTCGAGCACGATATGACGAGTGAAGGTCGTTCTCATAAAGGCCGATGCCAGGAGCGGGCAACTAAGATAAGGAAATAACGGCAACAAAGGCTCAGAAGTGGACATAAAGAATATTCCTTTGGATATTCTTTATGTTGTACCTTTTAGGATTTTTTGGGGAATATATCTTATAAATAGGAAGAGATATGGAACAAAAGGGGGATCTGCTTTTTTGGGATAGAACACATTGTAAAGATTGAGAGAAGAATATATGAAAAATTATCTTATTCACTGATCTATTCAAGCACATGTTGTTCAACCTTTATCCATAAATCTCAAGATTCCATATCCACCTTGACTTCTCACTTTTCTACGCTGCCATCAGAGAAAAGGAACATCCCAATCATATAATAATTGGGTGGTAGATCCTTTTCCATTACATTTTTGTCATTATGTGCCATAATTTCACATTTGTTCTATCATATTTATTATCAGTCATAGCATATTAAGTTCGCTATTTAATGTTTTTAAACTCTACTCGTTATATAAGTATAAAATTCTATTTGATCTAGAATTTATTAAGTTCAACCGAGATTCACCCTTTAACTCATCATTAATTAGTTTAGCATTTATTTGCTCAAACAAAAACAAAGATGAACCTGCCATTTAAACTAAATTTCAAGTAACAAAATCAAATAAGAGTGGAGTAATATTATTGAAAAAGGTCATAGGAATGACAATTGAACATGTTATTTTACCTAAATTTGAGGTCAAGAAATCCAAAAAGTAAAAAATTTCCGATTGTACAAGTTACAAGAAGTCAAAAAGTATTGTTTGTATTGAGAGTGTTCCCAATTCTCCACGTTATTTCGTATATGCGTGCAATATGGTGTGTGCCTGTGTGTGGTGGGGCTCTGCCGATAAAGAGGTCCGATAGCGTGAAGGTAGTTACACTGCCACATTACGTTTAGACTTGGACTTTTTTTATTTTTTTCTTTTTCCCCTTGGAAACGTTTAGACTTCGATTATAACAGAAACTTTGGGCCCCAAATTGAATGAATATTTCAACATGGGAATAGAGAGACAGCAAAATTAACACGAAAGGAATTAAAATTCTCATACGGGTAGAAATCCTTGAGACTTATTGAAGGGCTCCAAAAGCTAGGAGTTGCAACTTTTTTTATTCAAAGATTATGTAATTAGCTTTTGTGTTTCTCTGAGGCCTAAGAAGTAATATTACTTCACCTCAAAGGTAGTTATGGATTTAGGTGCTCTTTCAGCTTATTAATTTATTTTGTTTAATGATAATATTTTACAATTACTACAAAAAATTGTAATTAAAACTTGTGCACATCCGAGGATTATGGCGAGATAGATAATATCTCTTCACTCAAAATTAAAGGTCTCAGATTAGAACCTTTGGCAATTTGCAAAATCATGATTGGAAGCACTTCCCTTGTAATAAACCTTACGCGATATAAACCCAGACTAGTCGGGATCCCAATACGAGTATGGACCACCGGGTGGGGAAAAAATATTAAAGTTGATGTTTACATTTGGTTCTTGCTTAGTTTCTAAAGTATATTATTTTTAAACTATTTTATAAAGTATTCCGAGTTTTTCTTATATCAAAAATCTGAATTTGTGTTGACTTTTATACTCATAGACCGAAAATAATAATATTTAATTTCAAAACCAACTAGTCTAAACTACGTTTTACGAACTGTTTTTTTTTTTCATTAACATTGTGAAGTAGTATAAAGTAGGAATATTCATCATTATGAAAAACTTTTAGAACCAAGAAAAATGAAGTGAAGTCAAGTTTAAATATTAGAGAGTGGGATTTATTTGGAGAGGCAAAACCTTTTAAATATAAAAGAAACATAAATTTTGGTAGGAAAAGAATATGAGTGTAGCAACTCATGAATTCTCAAGGAGTAATTTTACATTTCTATGCCACATAGGAAACCTTATTACCCTCAATGTTTAAGATTTGACTTAATTACACTTAGTATACCAAATTACCAATTATATACCATAATTAATTAAGGGTATAATTAATTGTACATTTTTTACTCCTTAATTAAAGGAATCTGCACGTTTCTCTCTCCTAACCCCTCAGTCTCACCCACGTTTTACCCATACCCACGTTCTTTTTACCATTTTCCATCTTCTGAAACCAAATTCTCCCTCTAAATTCACAGAAAATTGAAGAAACCCTTCAACAAAGTTGGTTCCCCATTTTACTCAAGTTGAAGTTCATCAATGAAGAATCAACAAAGTTCATCAAAATTGAAGTCAAATTTTCAAAGTTCATACACACATTTACCTTCAGCTTCAAATTTTCTCAATGAAGAAGAACAAACCTTCAAAGAGACAAGAGAGCAACAATTCCACCATTGACAGCCATTAAAAAGCTTTGAAGCTTTGAATTCAAATTTGAGTTTTCAAAAATCATTATTTATTTGATTGGTGTTGTTGAAAT
>NW_017681109.1:0-5175 GCF_001879085.1 Nicotiana attenuata
GTAGCGGACTGTTTTGTGTTGCTGTTGGGCTGCGTGTTTTACTACTATTTTGTGGAGTTTTGGAGGAGGAAGGGTGTGGAGAAACACCATATAGATGTATGGTTGAGGGCTGGTCGTTCGTCGTAACATTTCCAGGTCGTTTGACACGACTACGGTGGCCGTCGTATGTATGAAGTGATTAGGTTGTGTGTGGACTGTTTTGGGAGGCTCAATATGATTATTATTGATGTTGTTTGGGCTGTTTGGTGATTGTTTTGAATTGTGCGAAGTCATATATATAGGGGAGGTATTGTCCGTTTCATCGTAAAATAGGTTGTGGTCAATACATAATAGTTATGGCGCTTAAATGATAACGATAATGTCGTTTCTTTTATTGTAGACTAAGGAGTCGTGACAATTTCATAGCTTAAGATTGGGGCAGTATATACAAGGTATGTGAGGCTATCCCTTTCCTTCTTTTGCACGACTCCGATTGTACATAATGCAATGAACGAGCTTCCAAAGATACTCTGCTCTTAGAAGCTAGCAGTACTTACATTGTTTCTCTTCTTATGGAACAATTGATGTTGAGGTTGCTTCTCTTATTCTTATGTTATCAATGTTGTTGGTACTTCCTGATTCTCATAAGATTCTTGATGAAGAGTTAGTCCTAATAATGTGTACGGGGAATATCGACCTTACGTCATTCCGAAAGGTTCAGAATATGATTCCAATGAGTCCTGCATGCACTGTATATATACGTATCTATTTTACTCTTTCGAGTCGCGCTATAGTCGGCCGGATACGGCACCTATTGTGCAACCACTGATCAGTTGGATTTTATCGAGCTCCACGTGGTCGGGTACGATTCTATCGAGCCTTATGATGGCCCGGTACGTTTTTACCGAGTCCTCTTTGAGGCCGGGTACATTATGATGATGATGATGCCTACAGAGGAGTGTGTATTAAAAGTTTATGTATATATATGTCTGTATCATGCATTTCATATCAGTATTCCACAAAGGTACCCAGATTTTACAGGTTGTATATTTGCTATCCTTATTCACATTACTGTTCATAGTTATGCTTTTCTGCCTTGCATACTTAGTACTTTATTGGTACTGACGTCCTTTTCATTTGTGGACGCTGCATGTCATGCTGCAGATCCTGATAGACGGGTAGACACAACTCCCCCACCACAGTAGGGTTTCCAGTTTAGCGGTTATAGGCGAGATCCCTTCTCCGGACTTGCCGTGGTCTTGGTATGCATTTTTGTTATAGATATTATGGGTATGTCGGGGCCCTGTTCCGGCTATGTTGCGTTACTTATGCTCCTTTAGAGGCTCATAGACAGGTGTCGGCTTATGTATAGTTTGGTATGCCTTGTCGGATGATTTTTGTTATATAGTCTTTCATGGAAGCGTGGTAGCTCCTAACTTATATGTAGTTTCTTGGTAGTCTTGTTATCCCATGTTATGCATGTTCATTCCATTATCTTTTATTGTTTGGTGTTCATAATCCATATCTACCACTTATATTGACCTCGTTGGCCCTTAAAGATAATAAGAAGATTAGATAAAATGTACGTTGGTGCTCGGCAAGTATGGCCCGGGTACTAGTCATGATCCTCTAGTTTGGGTCGTGACAAACTTGGTATCAGAGCAGGTCTGTCCTAGGGGTTGTCTATGAGCCGTGTCTAGTGGAGTCTTGATTATGGATGTGTAGCGTGCCACATTTATAATCAGGAGACTACATGACATCTAGGGTTGTTACCTTCTTCCTGAATCTAGATCGTGCGTAGAGTTGAGTCTTTTATGTTCGTATCTAATATTAACCTTGTTTTCTTTCAGCGATGCCTTCGACTAGGAAGCAATTGATTGGTAGACGACTTGATATAGCTGCGGGAGAGGGTACCAGTCAGGTGCCTCAAGCCAGAGCAGGCCAAAGCGAGGCTGAGAGTGAGATGTCGTCTCATACCTCATCTACTCCATCTCATCCAGAGGATATTAGGAGGAACCCAGCACCCGTCTGGCCCTACAGACCAGGATATATCAGAGTGCGGTGCAGTTGTTGACTAGATTGGTAGCTGCTCAGGCTCAGAGGCAGAATACTGGTGTTGTTGATAAACCAGCTAGTACGAGAGTTGGTGATTTTATTAATCTAGACCCTCCACTGTTTACCGGATCAGACCCGAAGGAGGACCCGCAAACTTTTATTGATCAGGTTCACCGTACACTGTGGGTTATGCATGCTAGTGATACAGAGGCAGTAGAGTTGGCTTCTTATCGGTTACGGGAATTAGCGGTTTTCTGGTATGATAGTTGGGAGAGATCCAGGGGTCCGAACGCTCCTCCAGCTGTGTGGAAGGAATTTTCTGAAGCCTTTCTTTGTCACTACTTGCCAGTTAAGATACGACGAGCTAGAGCTGATAAGTTCTTGAACATTCGACAAGGTAATATGAGTGTGCGAGAGTATAGTATGTAGTTTGATTCTTTAGCAAGGTATGCTCCCCCATATGGTGGCCGAGATGAGTGATAGGGTGCATCTGTTCGTGAACGGGTTGGGACCACATCTGATAAATGAGTGCACGACAGCCTCATTAGTAGAGGTCATGGATATTTACCGTATTCAGGCTTATGCCCAGACCCTAGAGGATCGTAAGCGCCAGCAGAGGGCAGATAGGGAGCAGGATAGGGGCCAGCATAAGAGGGCGAGATTTGCAGGGTATTCTGATGACTTTAGAGGCAGTGTCAGGCCCCAGTCTTCAAGGAGTTCGGCGCCACCTGTAGCTAGTGCTCATCCACAGTTTCAGAGGCCTCGATATGATCAATTTACCTATTCTGGTCTAGGTCAAAGTTCGTGGGCATCAGTATCGCAACATCACAGGGATACTAGTCAGACGAGACCCCCAACACCACGTTGTGATCAGTGTGGTAAGGCCCACTTTGGACTGTGCCGTCGAGGTTCTGATGCGTGCTATTCTTGCGGATAGCTTGGCCATATGATGCGGGATTGTCCTAATAGAGGTGGTGGTGGTATGGCTCAGCTGACTGGATCTGTGTCTGGTTCTTCCTCATCAGTTCGACCTCCAGTACGGGGTTTTCAGCAATCGACAGGTCGTGGTAGAGGTAGAGGTGCAGTGCCGAGTTCGAGTGGTGCTCAAAATCGAACCTATGCTCTAGTAGGTCGACAGGATCTCGAGTCGTCTCCAGATGTTTTTATAGGTATATTGTCTGTGTTTTCTTATGATGTATATGCGTTGATTGATCCGGGATCTACATTATCATATGTTACACCCTTTGTGGCTAATAAGTTTGGCGTTGAACCTGAATTGATAAGTAAACCCCTTGCGGTATCTACTCCGATAGGAGATTTTGTGATTGCTAGAAGGGTTAGAGGTTGCACTGTGATGATTTGTAGTCGTCAAACCTCGGCGAATTTATTTGAATTAGAAATGGTTGATTTCGACGTGATAATGGCAATGGACTGGTTGGCCTCATGCTATGCAGATGTTGATTGTCGTACGAAGATGGTTAGGTATCAATTTCCTGATGAACCCATCATCGAATGGAAGGGAACATTGCTACGCCAAAAGGTAGGTTTATTTCCTATCTTAAGGCAAGGGAGATGATCTCAAAAGGGTACATTTATCATCTCGTTCGCGTTAGGGATGCGGAGATGAAGCCGCCTACTCTACAATCAATCCACGTGGTCAATGAATTTCCAGATGTTTTCCCAGATGAACTCCCAGGCCTTCTTACTGAAAGGGAGATTAAGTTTAGCATTGATGTGTTGCCTGACACTCAACCGATCTCTATTCCTCCATACAGAATGTCCTCGGCAGATTTGCGAGAGTTGAAGGCGCAGTTGAAGGACTTGCTGGATAAGGGCTTCATTAGATCTAGCACTTCACCTTGGGGTGCGCCGGTTTTGTTCGTGCGGAAGAAAGACGGGTCGTTAAGGAAGTGTATCGATTATCGATAGTTGAATAAGTTTACTATAAAGAACAAGTATCCACTTCCAAGGATTGACGACCTTTTTGACCAACTCTAGGGTGCCACGTATTTCTCCAAGATTGACTTACGTTCAGGGTATCATTAGGTGAGGGTTAAGGAGAAGGATATTCCAAAGACGGCATTCCGGACAAGATATGGGCACTTTGAGTTCTTGGTGATGTCGTTCGGGCTAACAAATGCCCCAGCAGCTTTTATGGATCTCTGATCGCTGCCTACTCCGCACCAATAAAAGGTAGCAAGAGAGGGTCGCAATAGCTTTTACCCGATATGAGGGTCGGGATCGAATTCCTCAGGGAGCTAGAAAGGGAGTTGATGTATCTATTCAGTCTAGAATCGTGTACTTGTTCCAAATGTCACTTCCATACATTTTTGGGTTTTTTGATTATAAACTACTATTATCAAACTATTAATTGAAACTAAATTAGACTACGAGATGGTTGCTAAAGTTGTATCTAATGGGAAGAAGGGCATTAGGGTCGTGACATCACCTAGGTGGCTAATTGACGGGTAGATGCTACTAAGGTTCGATTGATATAATTGGGGCTTATGCTATAATCGTTGCACAATTTTACCCACTCTCACACCTCTTGGTAGAGAGAGTGATTTTGCCCAATTGACTCTCTCGAGACCAAATGGGTAGGCAAATTAGATCAAGCAACTAGGGTTCAAGTAGGGTGATTACTCTCTCGAGGTTTAACCCGTTAATTGGGACTATCATTTCTCATGAGTCCATCCCAATTCCTTGTTGGGTCAATTTTGGAGACTTAGACTCTCTTTCTCAAGAAGGGTCAAATCAACAACGCTCAAATCAGTGTTTGCAACCACCAATTCATAGATTAAAACATAAAATCAACTCAAATAGCAAACACCCATAGTCAATCTAACCCTAGATGGCTACACCCATCAATTACCCACACTAGGGTTGAGCCACAACCCTAGCTAATGGGTTTAGCTACTCATGCTTGAAGAAGAAAATAAAAGAAATAGAAGGACGAGAATATTAATTAAATGTTAATTAAATATTAAAGAAAATCTATCGTTAATTTGAAAGTAAGTGATCCTAAAATACGAACAGGATGATTCTACACGAGCGCAAGCTACTAAATAAATGGCAGATACTACTAAAAAATGGAAAAGTTCTATTATATACTAAGCATGGAAAAACCGAACAAAAATGCCG
>NW_017681109.1:7840-11875 GCF_001879085.1 Nicotiana attenuata
ATCAAAAGGTCTCTTCTCCACCTTTAGGTCCCGGAAATACATAGTGAGGGTGTTGGGAAAAGGATAGTTCCGGTCATGCTCAACCCCCACTGCATAAATAACGTGGGACATCACATTGCCCACGTTGATAGGGTATTCCGCCATAATAGATGCAACAAGAACAGCCCGGGCAAGTGGAATAGTCTGATCATGGGTAGTGGGATCAAGCCGACTGCACACAAAAGTCAACCACCCCCTAGCCTCAAAGTTAAGGGTCCTCCGAAGTATTTTGGCCCCTGCTTGCAACCACTCCGGAACAGTACCCGGGATTGCCAGGTATGAAGCTAACCACGGACAAACCTCCTCGCCCATTGCCAACTTTTCATTGTAAAGGATCTCATCTTCTTCATTGAACCCCAAGTATTCATTGAGTGCCTTCCCAGTAA
Source organism: Nicotiana attenuata (assembly GCF_001879085.1). Lineage (NCBI taxonomy): Eukaryota > Viridiplantae > Streptophyta > Magnoliopsida > Solanales > Solanaceae > Nicotiana > Nicotiana attenuata. The sequence continues at coordinate 8,266 of NW_017681109.1, forward strand.
ATACCGCATTTTTGTTTCGCACTTTGGCCACTTTAGTGCCCTTCAATATGTGGGCCACATTGCTATAGAACTCCTTGACCATGTGCTCATTTGCCTTCACACAATCATCCCGAAAATTCTCCCAACCCACTCGAGTTTGAAACTGTCTATGCACATTTGGGTGTAGGGGTAGAAGGTCTCGCTCAATAAAACTCCTCTTAAGAATCAGCTTTCGTAGTGGCCACCATTCCATAAACTTGTGGAACGCTACCTGGCTGACGACCCTATCTTCCCAAACTACGGGATTTCTAGTCCGGTCAACACCCCCAACCTGAGGTTCACCACCCCCTGTGCCTTTCTAGCACCTTGAACCTCCTCCTCGCCTCCTTCTGCACTCTCCCCATACAAAGAAGTTGTGGGGGAGGTGGAGTAGTCCCCACTACCGGATGCCGAGCCCTCAGATGACTCATGCACAACATTGATTGGCCGTCGGTTAGTGGGTGATTGTGGAGGAGTGTCATCAGTCAGTCTAAACCTCCCGGGCCAGTCAGGGACATGGGTTGGAATGGAATCTAAGGAAATATCCCGCGAAGGTTCGTACTCACTCCCCGATGAATGAGAAGCAGCTTTGTCTGCAGCTTTAATTGCTTTTCTAAGTCTCTTTGTACTTTCCCGAACTTGGGGAGTGAGTTTATCATCTTTTGCTTCCCTCCCCGGGAAGAGTTACCTCGGCCGGGTTGTTTTGCAGCTCTACCTCTTTGTTTGACCATTATCTGCAATCATACATATCTAGCTTTGTTAGTATCAGCACAGGCAGTGAATCAGTTGTGGAAAATGAATTGCAAAACAGAAGCCAAAAGTTGCAGAAAAAAGTTTGCAGAAACAGTGCACCGCGGCCCGCACAAAAAGGAGTGCGGCCGCACTGGACCGCATAAAAGTCACCGCGGTCCGCATTGGGGCAGGGTCTAGAAAACCACTTCTCTGAATCTCTCCACCACGGCCCGCACAAAGTGGTATCGCGACCGCGGTGGGTCAGCGCGGACCGCACAAAGTGCAATGCGGCCGCGCTGGCACATGTCATCTTTCAGAAACATAAGCACCGCGGTCCGCACAAAGTTGTACTGCGGACCGCATCAGGGCACCACGGACCGCACTAAAGTGACCGCGGTCCGCGGAGGGTGCTAATTCAAGGCACTGAGTTAGGGTTTCTAATTTTTGCAATATTGTTCAAGTTTTCACCTAAGTTTGTCCCTACTTAATTATTCAATCATTATGCACATCAAGCACAACATTTAAACCTAACCTAAGCTAACAAGTAGAGAAAAACGGGAAGAAGAAGAAGCTATGGGCTACTGTGAATGAAACTAAAATGAAATTGTAAAATTAAACAAAGAAGAATGAATAAAATGTTACCAGATGTGAAAATGGAGTGCAAGTAATCAATCTAAGCAATGATTTCCGGGAAAAGATAGGATGAACAGTAAATTTTTGGTCTCTGAGAGTTAAAAGTCCAAAAAGGGTAAAAGGAGACCCTTGAGGTCTATTTATAGAAAAAGGTGTAGGACCCAATCTTACCTACCAGTGCGGCCGCACAAAACGGACCGCGGACCGCGCTGGGTTTGTTCAGAAGAAGTCTGAGAAAGCAACCCCCAAGGTCCGCACAAAACAAACCGCGGCCGCGGAGGTCCACCGCGGTCCGCACTAAATGCAATGCGGCTGTGGTGGCAAACTTCAGAGAGTACCTCACTTGGCCTTCACCAGTGCGGACCGCACAAAGTGTAATGCGGCCGCACTGGCAACTTCAGGGACTGTTCAATTTTTCCAAATTGTTTTGCACTGCATCGACACAATCCCTGCAACATCTCATAACTAATTAGTCCAAAAATCAATCCTAACTACTAAGAAAATCAAAGAAAACAAAAAGAAAAACACAGGTTGCCTCCCAAGAAGCGCCTGATTCAACGTCGCGGCACGACGCATTTTTACCACCACATCATTTGAAATGAACAACAGCCACCACATGGCTATCATCAACCTTCCCAAGATAATGCTTGACACGGTGCCCATTCACTCTAAAGACTTCACCACTTTTGTTCTTCAGATCTAGAGCACCAAACGGGGTCACACACACAACTTCAAATGGTCCACTCCACTTTGATTTTAGCTTTCCCGGAAACAACCTTAGACGAGAGTTGAATAAGAGCACTAAATCACCAACTTTGAACTCCTTTCCACGAGCATATTTGTCATGAAGGTACTTCATCTTGTCCTTATACAAGGACGAACTAGAGTATGCATGGAACCGGAATTCATTAAGTTCATTGAGTTGTTCAACACGAAGATTGGCCGCAACATCCCACTCAAGATTAAGCTTCCTCAAGGCCCACATGGCCTTATGCTCCAATTCCACTGGTAGGTGGCATGCTTTCCCAAACACCAACCGATACGATGACATACCAATTGGGGTCTTGTAAGCGGTCCTGTAAGCCCATAGAGCATCATCCAACTTTTTAGACCAATCGGTCCTATTGGCATTTACGGTCTTGGACAAAATACTCTTGATCTCCCTATTAGACACTTCAACCTGGCCACTTGGTTGAGGATGATAAGGTGTAGAGACTTTGTGGTTGATACCATACTTGGAAAGCAAAGCATCAAAAGCTCTATTACAAAAATGCGATCCTCCATCACTAATGATTACCCGGGGTGTACTAAACCGTGTGAAAATGCTCTTCTTTAGAAATGCCACCACACTCCTAGCTTCATTGTTGGGAAAGGCCACGGCCTCAACCCATTTTGACACATAATCAACTGCTACAAGAATGTAAGTGTTCCCACACGAGCTAACAAAAGGGCCCATGAAATCGATACCCCAAACATCAAAGATATCAACTTCCAGAATTGCGTTCAGAGGCATCTTATCTTTCTTGGAAATTCCGCCTGCTCGTTGACATTGATCACATCTTTTCACTAAATCACTTGCATCTTTGAACAAGGTTGGCCAATAAAAACCACAACTCAAAACTTTCGAAGTCGTCCTCACCCCTCCATGATGGCCACCATAGGGGGATGAATGACAAGCCTCCAAAATACTCAATTGCTCTTCCTCCGGGACACACCTTCGAATCACACCATCCGTGCAAATCTTAAACAAGTATGGTTCATCCCAATAGAAGTCCAGACTATCCCGTTTGAGTTTCTTCCTTTGGTTAGAAGAGAGCTCACACGGGATGATGCCAGTCACAATGAAATTAGCAATATTCGCAAACCATGGCATATCACACATTGACACAGAAAGTAGTTGCTCATCGGGGAATGTATCATTGATCTCCAAGACATCACACGGCCTTCCTTCCTCCTTCAAGCGGGATAAATGATCCGCAACTTGGTTCTCACTACCTTTCTGGTCTACTATTTCCAAATCAAACTCTTGAAGAAGTAACACCCATCGCATCAACCTTGCCTTGGAATCTTTCTTGGTCATCAAATACCTAAGGGCGGCATGGTCGGTGTGCACTATGACTTTGGCCCCCATAAGATATGGCCGAAATTTTTCCATTGCGAACACAATAGCCAACAATTCCTTCTCCGTCACCGTGTAGTTCCGTTGAGCTTCATTCATTGTCTTGCT
>NW_017681110.1:0-5137 GCF_001879085.1 Nicotiana attenuata
GCCTGCCCGCAGGATTCAAAGTACCAGACTTTAACTGTACGATGGGCGTGGAGATCCGGTAGCCCACCTGAGGGTCTATTGCAATGAATTGAGGATGTTGGAGAGAAAAGATGACGTAATGATGGCATATTTTCAATGAAAAGCCTAACTGGGGCAGCTTTGGACTGGCATGGTCGTCAAAATGTCGATGAGTGGCTTACATTGGGTGACATGGCTCAAGACTTTGTCCGATACTTCCAATGCAAATCAAGTGTTGCCCCAGACCGCACCTCGCTATATAAGATGGAAAAGAGGCCGGAGGAAAGCTTTAATGAGTTTGGGCTCAGATGGAGGGAGCAGGTTGCTCGAGTCAGTCCCCCGATCAGCGAAGAAGAAATGGTTAAGCTTTTTCTACAAGCCCAGGGACCCACCTACTACAGTCATTTGATTCCGGCCTTGGGTAAGCCTTTCAATGATGTGTTAAAAATGGGGGAGCTAGTGGAAGAAGGAATCAAGTCAGGCAAAATCGTGAGTCAAGCCAGTCAGAACGTACCAGTAAGTTTGGTTGGAAGAAAGAGGAACAGAAAGGACGATCCAATAGGTTTTCCTGATCAACACTTCCGGCCTCGACATCGTCCCTGTGGTTATCCTTGTGCATTAGATGACCTTCTTCGATGCTACTTCTCTCCACAGAAATCCCAAAGTCGCACATCACACTCTCAGTACCCAGCTCCTCAAAATGCCCATCTACCCCCGCAAGCTTCCCAAAAACACCCCGGCTCAGGTTTTCGGCCCAATCCGGCATTTAAGAATGAGAGGTTACGAAAGAAGAAAGACTTCACTCCGTTGAGAGAATCATACACCAGTCTGTTTCAGCGGTTAAGGACACTGGACATGTTGAAGCCGATTCAGATAAAAGTGCCGAACCCTCCTCTAAAGAAGTTCGATCCTTCTCAACAGTGCGCATACTGCTCAGGTGCCTTGGGGCACAACATAGAGAAATGTTGGAACCTGAAGAATGCAATTCAAAAGCTTATTGATGCAGGCGATATCGCCGTGCAAAATCCAGATGCAACAAACACTGGCCAAGATCCATCTCCTGTGCACAATGAGACGCATATGGTGGGTATGATTGATCGTAAGAATGAGCCGGTAGAAGAAACCCAGAAGCAGTTTGCTCAGAACAACGTGATGAATACTTGTGAAAATTCCAGCAATCTTGGTGTGAAATTCAGTGGCTAAGACGTCATGCTTGGTAATTGGAAAGACGCTCCATCTCTTGGAGTTTTGGTGGTTTATTTTGTTGTCATTTCTGTTATCCGGGTTATTTCAGGGTTGTAATCCGGATATTGTCTTGTTACTCAAACCCTTCTATCCTTTCACTTTGTCTTGTTTGTCTCGTCGTAGTAGCTTGTGTAGTGCTGTTTAGGTTTGTTCAAGGGTTGTAACTCTAGTCTAGTTTGCTTGTTTCGTTGTTCAAAGCCTTTCACCGTCAGTCTAATGCAATTCTCTGTTTCCCGCCATTTCTAGTCATTTTATCTGGTTCCTTTCTCCTTTTGCAATTCTCTTCATGCTGGTTCTGGTGACATGACATGCACGCATAATTCTCAGCCTGGTTTTATAAGTCAGTTTGGTAATGAAGCAATAAAACAATGTTAAAGATGTAAGGACAGCCGAGGGATTTTGAAATCTCTTCAAGCCCAAATCAAGTGAAACTGGGGGGCAGATAGAACATAAATACTGTTAAAATGCATCATGCCGCATCGGTTTGAAGCCAAGGCAAGAGTGCCCCAGGTCTACAGGGACTGTTCGTGGTACCAAGATTGTTGTCCAATGGTGCTAAGTAATTGACAAATACAGAAGGAAAATATGTGAATATGGTTAGTAATTCTGGTGCAATCAAAAGATGTTGTGTGTTTTCCTCAGCTTGTTTAACTGCGCAGTTTGTACTCGGTATGTTTTGAAGATTGGAATGACGAAGGCATTTTTATTCTGCTATCCAAACACTTTGTCCTTTGTTACCCCTTTGAGCCTCGATTATTTTCTTGCATACCCCTCTTTCGGAATCATTAATCAGACTCGCAAGTTCAAATGGGGAAGTAAATGGAGAAACAAGAGAAAACAGTGAAAAAGAAAAGAAGAAAAAAAAACAACAAAGAAAAGAAAGAAAACAAAAGAAGAGAAAAGAAAAGAAAAGCAAAAAGAAAAAGAAAAGGGGAAAGAAAAGAAAAGAAGAGAAAAGAAAAGAAAAAGTAAAAAGAGAAAAGAGAAGAGAAGGAAAAGGAAAGAATGAAAAGAAAGGGAAAGAAAAGCGGAAGAAAGATCGCAACAATCAAAGTAGTCGCCGGAACTACGTTTGACTTGATCCCGAAAGGGTACGTAGGCAGCCTCTCTCTGAGGTTCAGTCACACCAAAACAAAAATCCAAAGTCCTCCAAGAAAGAAACTGGGGTAGAAGTTGTGGTTGCTGTGAGAAATCTGATTCCGAAAGTTGTAACTTTAAACCCATGATTGAATTGTTTTGAGCCTTTGATACCCTTCCTTTCTAACCCTATCCAAAAGCCTACATTACGGTCCAAAGAAAGACCTTCCGATCAGTCTTCAAGAAATGCCGAGTCAAGTGAGCAGAGGTGAATCATATCAGGGGCAACACTTCGGTCCAAACGAAGGAAATGAAGAATGAGAAAGTCTTGTTGATGAGAACCCTCACGGGTACCCCCAAGGTGACGGTGAGTTGAGAGAAAAATCAAAATGAGAGAGGCTTGATGGTGAAAACCCTTCGGGCACTACAAGTCGAATAAGGATTGTGAATCGAATCGGGCAAGCGGAGCATTGAAGCCTAGTTTCACGGCAAAAGGTACAACAAGAGCTGAACATCAGATTTGCTAAACAGAGTAGGCTGCAGGTGCATGTCAAGGTCGTTAGAGCCGGTATCCACATATGATGGATTGCTACTCTGTAGGTTTCTTGTTAGGAATCGTCTCTCTCCATTACCCTTTACTCCAATCCTCCCACTTTGTTTTACTCCTTCATCCTGGGTCGGTTGTTCAAAACAAGTGAGAAATGACATCAAAATCTGCCACCAAACTTTCCAATTAAACAACACGGCACCCGGTGTGCACATAAAGGCGTCAAGCCAGGAGAAAACCGCAGGCACACTGAGTTGGCCACAATCAACATGCTTTGGGATTCGTGCGAAATACAAGGGTCTGATTTAGGAACAATGCAACAGATGAAGGGTTGGGTGAACAGCTCAGAGATATTTTCTGTGGTAAGATTGACAAAAGGTGGTTGAACAGTGACAAGCAGGGTCTTCAAGTGGAAATCAAAGTTATCAGGGCGAGTGAAGGAACAATAGATCTTGAGGCCAAAGCCGTTGATTTAAATCAGGAAAGAACAACATGTGCGCTGAGTTGGTAACAATCAAATATGCTTGGGAGTCCATGTGAAACACAAAAGTTTGGCACATATCAATTTAGGAACCACGCAGCAGACGGAGGGTGTTCTGGTGAACAGATCAGAGGTAGTCTCCGTGTCAAGGGTAGCAAAGAAAGTGGTTAGTCAATAAGCAAGCAAGATCTTCGAGGGGGAATCAGTTATCGTGACAAGTGAAAGAACAATAAACTCAAGGCTAAAGCCAGTGGTCAAGAAAGAACATCATATACACAAAGCAGGGACAATAGACATGCTGCGGGATTCATATGAGACATGAGGATTGGGGAGATGACCGTTCATGCAATGCAACAAATGGAGGATGATGGGCCACCTTCGAAGTTCAAGGCCACAAACCAACCACCACATTTTAAACTCACAAGTTTTCGTTGTTTGAAACAGGAGCAAAGCAGTGCAAGAAAGTTGGTACAACAGTAAGGGAACAAGAAAGGAAAGAAAAGAAAAGGAACAAGAGGAGAACCGACAAAAGGGAAGTTTCTCAAATCATTGACCTTTGCCATTACTTTCCACAATGTTTCCTCCTAGGATAAAAAGCCTAGTCTGATGGAGTTTTATAGAGTCAAAATCCTAGTCTGATGAATCTTTCTCCTAAGATAGCAAGAGACCTAGTCTGATGAATCTTCTCCTAGAGTCAAAATCTTAGTCTGATGAACCTTTCTCCTAAGATAACAAAAGTGGACTTAGTCTGATGAATTTTCTCCTAGGATCTAAATCTTAGTCTGACGAATTTTTCTCCTAAGATAAAAAAATGAACCTAGTTTGATGAATTTTCTCCTAGGATCACATCTTAGTCTAATGAATCTTTCTCCTAAGATAGGAAATCTTAGTCTGATGAATTGTTCTTCTAAGATTGAAGACCTAGTCTAGTGGGCTTTCTCCTAGGAGCAAAATCTTAGTCTGAGGAATCTTTCTCCTAAGATAGAAGGCCTAGTCTGATGAATTTGCTGGTCAAATGTCCTTGGTTTTACCCACAGGATCGTGCATTCCAATTAAGTCTTTTGTTTTACTCTTATCATTGCATCAATAGCTTAGGTGATCTATATTTTGCTAACAACTCCCAAATCTTCCCAGTTACCAAACTGGGGCAGAATATTTTCTTTGTTTGTTTTATTGCAGTCAGGCGCCCACCTGGAGAACAAGGGAATACTTTTCAAGTTTCAGCAGTCAGGCGCCCACCTGGAGAACAAGGGAAGTGCAATTCAATTTTAGCTTTTAACTTTTAATATTTGATAACATGCTGTTTCCAGTTACCAAACTGGGGAAGAAATTTTCTTTGTTGTTTATTTTGTTGCAGTCAGGCGCCCACCTGGAGAACAAGGGAATACTTTTCAAGTTTCAGCAGTCAGGCGCCCACCTGGAGAACAAGGGAAGTGCAATTCAATTTTAGCTTTTAATTTTTGATAACATGATGCGCCCAACCACCAAACTGGGGCAGAAAATTTTCTTGTTGTTTGTTGCAGTCAGGAGCCCACATGGAGAACAAGGGAATACTTTTTCAAGCGTTGCAGTCAGGAGCCTGCCTGGAGAGTAGGGAATACATTTCAAATGTCAGCGGTCAAGCATCACTCGGAGGAATGGCGAAACATCTCCAATCACAATGCAAGGCACAATGCAAGAATCCAGCGGAAAAATCAAAGTTCAAGGCAACACAAAGAGCAAGTTCAAAGACCATAGATAGGACTATCTTGTAATTCATGATCATAGCT
>NW_017681110.1:10296-11873 GCF_001879085.1 Nicotiana attenuata
GTATTCCGCTTTGGAGACATTGAGATGACACCTTTGCTTGAGGAGATAGGAGGACTGGCTGGGATACCATGGGAAACTCCGGGTTTGCTAATGCCGAAAAATCGTAAGGGTAGGGGTTTTCTTAAGATGATGGGTCTAAAGAAGAATCTCGACTTGACATGTTTGGAGAAGTCTTACATTCCCTTTGACCATTTGTATGAAAGGTACGGCCATAGCAAATCATACCGTACCTATCCGGACGAGTTCACCATCACCTCACTGGGGCACATCCACCGAAGGGTATTTGTGTTTATGTTCTGTTTCTTGGGGATGATAGTTTTTCCAACAAAGAAAGCAAGAATCCATACCAGACTGGCCATGGTCACCAAGACCTTGATGGAAGGAATTAACGGGCAGCCATTCAGCCTTGTGCCAATGATAGTTGCAGAAATATACCGAGCCCTAGAAAGATGTCAATAAGGGGCCAAACATTTCGAGGGATGTAATTTGCTACTCTAACTATGGCTCATGGAGCACCTCCAAAGGGGTGAGTACCGGCAGGAAATCCATCGTAGAGACTGGGATGATCATATCGCTTTTCATCACCCAAAGCGGATGAATTATATGCCCAACATGTTCGCCCAACCAGAGAATGCTAGAGAGTGGGTCGAGCTCTTCGACAATCTTATTGAAGACCGGGTGCAATGGATGTTTGAGTGGTTCCCTACTGAAGAATTCATCATATGGTCTAGGGACTCCATTTCTGATACTGATCGGTTTAAGAGGGACCTACCCATATGTCCCTATCCGGGTTTGAGACAGGCAGGCAGGAAGTAGGTTATACCAAGGGTCGACAAGATGAGTCATTTTCGGGCTGACTTCCAGGCTGACGATAGTCCGTACAAGTGTCAAGCTCAGCATGTGTGGCACTGCAAAATCATCCTGCGAAAGGATTCCATAGAACCAACAGGTACCGCGCTGGTTATACTCCATACTATCCAAGCTGGTTGGAGGACGATCATAGTGGGTTAGGACAACCCGGGCTTGTTCGAGGTCACAGGGTCATCGACGAAAAGGCTGAAGTACAGGTTAAGTACAACCAATTGCGCAAGAGGATGCGGGAATGTAAAAATGAGCACCGCAAAATACAAGAAGCCAATCAAAAGCTAATTGGAGAATGGAAAGATATGGCTGTCAGCGCCAACAAACGACTGATCTGTTTGGAGCGGGGCATAGTGGAGCTGGAAAAGAAGTTCTTGAAGAGGATTGAAGATTGCCGGGTTGCTGAAGGAAATGAAGGCGGACATCTGGCGAGGGCCTACTTGTTGCTAGGATTGCGCGAGTTGGGAGAACTGTACGAGGGAGCCAACAATGTCGAGTCTGGGGAAGGTCCTTCTGGGACCAAGTAGATAGGAGTTTATTTTTGCTTTACAAATGTAATAGGGCCTATGGCCACTAGTGACACTTTATTTCCTGTTATTTAGTGTCGTTTTGGGATTCGTCTTATTTTTATTAATAAAATGAGGCATTTAGAATTCTAAGTTCTCCAAATTTACTTGTCGCTAGGCCTACCTCGGGCACAACGAGGCTCCCAATTT
>NW_017681111.1:0-9598 GCF_001879085.1 Nicotiana attenuata
ATATGCCCCAAAAGAGAGGAATTTTCAGCAGCCCAAATAAGCCCAAAAATAGTTTCTAGAATATATATTTAATAGTTGTTTTAATCTATGTTGACTTGCATTGGTCTATGTGTATGTTGAATACATTGGTCTTAGTGTGGGTAGTCTTCTATGCTTCTAGGGAATATAATTCTCATTTATTGAAGTTTTGACTAGCTCTTTCTTTACTACTATATAAAGGGGGGCTTGTCTTCCATTGTAGGGACATTGAAGATTAATATTATTATTGTGAGTTCTTTTGAACCTTTGTGAACTTTACTTTGAAAATTTATCTTGCAACCCTAACTAGTTCATAGCTTAAGGTAGTAAGATAGTTTTCTTTCTTGTGATATCTTTGGTTTCTTTTGATATTCTTCGAAGGCGACTAGTTTCTTTTACTAGTTGTTGTCGTAAGTTATTCAAACTAGAAGTCAAGATCCGAATCTAGTTCTTGATTAGCTTATCTCTAGTGAAGGCAATTGGTTTCATAACCAACTTGTTGTCATTAGGATCTTGTCAAAATCTAGATTAACATAATCTCGGGGTTCTTGGACCTTTCCTTGAATTTCAACATATCTAGTTTATTTTTCTTGCTCCGCTTGCATTTCTTTGCTACTTCCGCATTTCATCAACTTATTTTCTTCAAGTTCTTGGATCTCCCAACCTTTGTGTTATCATTGGAGCCCTAATGTTGGCTAAGGAAAAAACGCTCAACTTAGGGGTTGGAGCCCTAATGTTGGCTAAACCAAGTAACAGGTTGATATTGGGAAGCCTACACTATCCTTTTTTGGGATTCTTTGGTTATCTCTTTTTTCTCTTCTTTCTTTTTTTTATAAGATGCAGGAAAGAACTTGGAGGAAACTTACCTTTTGCATTGATTATTTGCTGCAAAGCTATTTCAACACTTGCGTGTTTCTTTTCTTTTGGCTGCACCTGCTTTTGCGCGGTTGCCTGGATTGCACCTGTTTCAATTTTCCAAAGAACAATTGTTAGTTTGAAACGGTGGTTGGTTTTGTGGCGTTGATTATTTGATCCGGGCCTATCTTCTGTTGAGAACCTCTACTGCTTGCTGGTTTGAAGATTTTTCTCTTTTTCAAACCGGATGGCTCATCTTACAGGATTTCATGACAACACGCCCGCATGGGGCTCCGACCTTTCACTTTATTCTGCCTTTAAGACCTTTGTCCTTGACTTTTTTTTTGTTTTTCTCTTTCAATAGCTTGATTCCAAAGCATCTGCCAACACGACCAGTCGGGATTGACTTGATGCATCCGCTGAGGCTGGGTACTTTTCTTTAGCTTTTATTAGGGGGAGCCTTGTAAAGCCAATCCTGCCACCTTTTCTTTGTAATAGTTTCGGAATCAGCGTTAGATCGAAAGGGATTCAAGGAAAAATAAGCAAGAAGATGAATTTAAAGAGAAGCGTCCCTTTCGGGGGGAAGAGAAGGACTTATCTGGGGTACATGCAAGCTTCAAATAAACATGACATGCTTCTTGGACCGGATGCCTGACCCGCACAAACTTTCCAGATTCTCGTGAACCCATTGATCCGTATTTCAAAACCAGGGAACCTTGCCAGGACTCTTTTCGTGGTGAGATGTCTTCTTTTCGGCCGACCGCTCCCTTTGCGGGTTTTCGCCAGTCGACCTCTCTCATTTCTCTTCTCACCGTCGTCCGATAGTGCTCTTTACGAGTTTTCACTAAGCGGACTCTCTCATTTTCAATTTCTCTACTCACCGCCGCCTTATGGTGCCCGTAGGTTTTCACCGATAAGACTCTCTCATTTTATTTCTCTCAATTTGATTGCATCATATTGCATCATATTCCAACAATGATGTCTTCAATTCCACGCCTTTGCCGATTGATCGGAAGAACTTAGACAAGGTTTTTGGGTAAAAGAATCTTGGATGGAATTACAACTTTGGAACCGTTTTGGTGGGCTCATTGCCGAGCCATTATAACATCTGCCCCAGTTTCATTTTTTGGGGGAATTGGGATTTTTGTTTTGGTGTGACTAAACCCCAGAGAGAGGCTGCCTACGTATCCTTTCGGAATCAAGTCAGACGTAGTTCAGGGAAAACATTTGTTTCTGTTGTTTTTGTTTTTGTTTTGTTTGTTTCTTTTTTCTTTTCTTTTCTTTTCTTTTCATCATATTTTCTTTTTCTTTTCTTTTCCTTTTTCCTTCTTTTTTTTTCATCATATTTTCTTTTTCTTTTTTTTTCTTTTTTTTTTCGATAATACTTCCGGGTTCCAAAGAGGGTGGCCAAAGAAGAGTAACCGGCTCAAAGGGTTTACGAAGGATTGATAGTGTTTGGTTAGCGGGAAGGAAAGCCTTCGTCATCTCAATTGCACAAAATCCGTCACCACAAGAGGCCTAGACGTAGTACCTTTTTACTGCATCCGCATTCACAGCTGCTTCGGGATCATTGCCTTCGATGTCTCCCAGATACAATGCTCCTCTTGGCAATATTTTTCGAATGATGTATGAACCCTTCCAATTAGGAGCAAATTTTCCTTTTGCTTCCTGGTGATGAGGGAGAATGCGTCTTAACACGAGTTGTCCCACTTCAAAAATTCCTGGGTCGCACCTTCTTGTTGTAAGCGCGGGCCATTCTTTGTTGGTACAACTGCCCGGATGTGCCCTGAGTACAGCACACTCTTTTGTTGTAATGTATGGACCTTTCCAATTCGCGAACCAATTTTCCTTCAATTGTTCCAATTCTTTGTTTTATTTCCTCAAGGTTACCTTCTTTGCATTTCGACTCTTGATTCATTATTTCGAAAATCTGACAGCGTTTTGGGATCTAGGCATGAAGTCCGCAAGCATGTCATGTTATTTAAAGCTGCATTATTAGAGCTAAAGAGAAGAAATGAAGGAGACAAATAGCAAAATCAGAAAAGATAAAGAAAAATGAACGATGAAATATTGATTTCATTTCTTGGAATTTTGAGGATAACAGGGTTCACATTCGGGAATTTAAAGACAAGAAACTACAGGAAACATCCGAGTTACACCCTGGAATAACTCGGGATGCAGAAAAAGTAGCAGGACGGGTCTACTGGTACTCCCGCCTGATCGGGAATGGCGTAGCCTTCCAGTTTTGACGCTTGGCGCTTGGTCCCATGTATAACACCTCAACGGTGCTAGTTCCCTCTCCCGGCTGGACCATGTGGGTTTCGTAGAGCGTTTTTCTCATTGCCCCACGTATTTCCTCAATTTCTTCAGCCGTGAAAACCGTATCATCTTCCTTTTTAATGTACTTAGGCTTGACAAAAGTTTCATACAAATGTACCACCTCATAATCGGTCATTTTCATTTTTTGAAAGAATACTTCTGCTTCCTCAGCACTCACAGGCTTCTTAGGCGGGAAACGCCTTCTGGTGGCATTGTTTACCTCCTCTACATTTGAATATTTCTCAACAGGGGGGTTTTCTAGCAGCTCACCCAAGATCTCTTTGCCCTTGTACGTAACCACCGTCTGATGATGATTCCATGGTACCGCAGCAGTGCTCGTCATAGGCTTCTGTGGTACGCGTCCAATAACCACTGGCTCACTCAGCCAAGGTGGTTTGATTGTCCCCCGCACCACATAGGCTTGCTTGGGTACGTACATTTGTGTTCTTTTTTTCAAATTAATTTTCTTTTCTGGTTCTGTCTCTGTGGTTTTGCTCTTCTTTTCCCCTTCCTCTTGCTTCGCGGCCACCTTTGGCTTTCTTTCCGTATCAGCGATAGCAATTATAGCTTTTAAGGCTGGATCAAACTCCCTATCTTCACAAATCATCCCGATTACTGGCCCGTTATTGTGAGCGGGCAGCGGATTATTGGTCACATTTGGGACATCCTCATCCTTCAACACAATTTTCCCCTGCTCTATTAAGTTCTCCACCGCTTGTTTCAGAGTCCAACAGTCATTTGTATGATGGCCCTCTGCCCCTGACTGAAATGCACACCTGACACCAGCTCTGTAGGCAGGCGATGCCGGGTTTTGTCTGTTCTGAGGGACCGGCTGCAACAAATTCATTTGAACAAGCTTCGGAAACAAACTGGAGTATGGTTCCCCGATTGGGGTAAAGTTTGGTCTCCTAGGTGGTTCCTGAGGATGGAAGTTATTCTGCGGAGGTCGAGGATTATAGTGGTTCTTGTGGGGAGGCTGATTTCTTGGGAACGGAGGTTGATTTCTATTGGCATATGGCTGCGGCCGGGCAAAGGGTTGAGCATTCATGACCGCATACGGTTGAGGTGCATAAGCCATGTCATGGTGAGGGTAGTAATGTTGAGGGGTTCTTTTAGAGAAGATGGGTCTAGGGGCCCAGTGTCTTCTCGCCCCTGATGCTGCCATAACCGTTTCTTCTTTCTATTTACCCTTGGCCGTCCCTCCAGACCCGCCTTGAATGGCTTGGGAGGTTGCTCTGATGGCCGACTGACTCAAGATCCGGCACGTTTTCAAACCATTTTCTACCATTTCCCCGATCTTAATCGCCTCTGCAAAAGGTTTGCCCATGGCTGACATCATGTTCTGGAAATAATCCGCTTCCTGGGCCTGAAGAAATACGGTGACCATTTCCACTTCATCCATTGGAGGTTTCACCCTTGACGCTTGCTCACGCCACTTAATAGCATATTCCCTGAAACTTTCTGAGGGCTTCTTCTTCAAGTTCGCCAAAGAGTTCCTGTCTGGCGCAATGTCGATGTTATATTGAAACTGCCTTACAAAATCTATGGCAAGATCGTCCCAAATGTGCCATCGTGAGACATCTTAGTCCATATACCATTCTGAGGCAATGCCTACTAAACTTTCTCCGAAGTACGCCATTAACAACTCTTCTTTTCCGCCAGCCCCACGCAACTGGTTGCAATACTTTTTGAGGTGGGCAATAGGATCGTCATGCCCGTCATACTTTTCGAACTTTGGTATTTTAAACCCCGAGGGCAAGTGCACATGAGGAAACATGCACAAATCAGTATAAGAAACACTTTTTTGCCCACTCAAGCCTTGCATATTCTTTAAACTCTGTTCAAGGCTTCTCATTCTTTTCGCCATCTCATCTTGCTCGGGAGCTTTGGAGTTTGATCTTGTCCTGGCGTAAGCTCAAATGGTGGTGGCTGAGAGTAATTATATGTGGGATGAGAAGGATCCACTGGAAAGACAGGGTTTTGGAAGGTGAAAGCTGAGGGATTAAAGGCGGGCCTTGGCAGTGAAAGTTGTGTTGTAGCAGAGCATGGTGGAGCAGTGAAGATGTTAGGAGCTGCTCCTGCTGGGAACACCTGGGGGCGGACCTCAAAAGGTGTTCCGACAAAATGAGCGGTCATGGTAGGTTGTCCCAATGGAGTATTTGGATGACTGATGGGGATGTTAGAGGTACCCCCTGTTCTAGGAAACAACTCGGGGAATCCGGGGATGGCACTTTGAGGCTCCCTTCCATTAGTCCACGCATCTCACATCTCCATGACCCTAAGACGTAAGATCCTGTTCTCTTCAGCCGCTGCAGACTCTGAGGCCGGGATGCCCGAGATTAGGCTATCTTCTGGGATGGGAATTGCTGGCAAGGTCATTTCCGAAGACATTTCTATGCCCCATTTTGATCTGGTAAAATACTGATGTGATGCCAGTTTAACACAGAAAAACCAACCACCGTTTCTATAAAATCTGGACTGGAAGTGACAACAGCAAACGGTTAGTTTGAGGCAAATAACAGATAGGTAATCGCACGTTGAGACGTGATGCACCTATACAGTTAAATGTGTTTCTATATGTTTCGCAACGGTTGCATGCGTCATCCCGGCTTTTCTTGTCCAAATTCTTTTCTTTTATTCTGACCCTCTTTTTCCTGCCTTTTCCTTGCTTTTCTGGTTTTTTCTCTCATTTTTCTCATTTTCCTTTTCTCTCCCTCTTTTCTTTTCTTTCATTCTTACCTTTGCTATGATTTCTTTCTCTCGGTTTTCTTATTTTCTTTCTATTTTGTTTTCTTTTCCTCTCTTGTTTTTTCTTTTATTTTCTTTCCTCCCCTTTATTCTTTTCTCTTAGGGTTACGGTCAAATCTTATGGAGATTGCCTACGTATCATGACCCCGCACGAATCAGACCAAGCGTAGTTCTTGCAAATAAGGTGAATAAGCTAACTCTTTTTGGAATTTTTGAAAGAAATACTTTTAAAAAAAACAGGAAATATGTATTTTTTGATTTTTGATTTTGATTTTTCTTTTGATTTTTTTGAAAGAAAGACTTCTAAAAAATTCTTTTCTTTTTATTGGACATTTGGGAATTTTTAGAAGTAAAAAGAAATATTTTTGTTTTTTTTCTTTTTTTTTTTGATTTTGAAAGTTGCCTCTTAATTTCGGAAAAGGGACTTTTACAAAAAATATTTTGGATTTTTGAGCAAAAATATTTTCGGACACAATTGTTTCAAAATTTGTATTTTTTTAATGTTTTTTTAATGAAAGAATGACATCTAAGGAGTATTTTAATGATTTATTTTGACCTAAAGGAAAAAAATTTATTTAAGCAAACAAAGACTCGGTTTTGCAGATATGGCCTTTCAGCACTTCTGGGAGGAAGATTTTAAGGTTGTGCCCGCAAACCATTTAAAATGACTCAGGGTGGCTGTTCTTGCAAAAACAGCCTTCCGGCGTCCTTTTGGGGACATTCGGCTTATTTTAAAACAAGAATGGCATCACCCGACTTATTGTTGACAAAAATTAAAAATCTTGACATTTTTTGGCTATTTTTGCAAAAGGGTGGTTGGACCCGATGAGGGTTGCCTACGTATCTCACATCTGGTGAGAATCAAACCAGCGTAGTTCGGTCAGAGTGGGAATTGAATAAACTAACTCTCTCTCTCTTTTTTTTTTCTCTTTTTATAAAACTCAGACCATGAAGTTTTAAGGAAAAAGAAAAATAGTTTTGATATTTTTAGATTTTTTTTTTTTGGAATGCTTTAAAAGAAGAAAGGGAATTTTTTTTGGATTTTTGATTTTGATTTTGATTTTATTTTTGAAAGAAAGACTTCTAAGAATTCATTTTTTTCCTTTTTGATTTGAACTTTGGGAATTTTAAAAGTAAAAAGAAAATATTTTTTGTTTGAATTTTCATTTGTTTTCTCTTTTTCTAAGGAAAAAAGAAAATATTTTTGGATTTTGGATGTAACCTCTTAATTTTCGAAAGAGGGACTTTTTTAAGAGAAATGTTTTGATTTTCTGAGCTTTTATTTATTTACAAAAGTACTTCTAAGGAAAAGCAAAAAATATTTTTGGACTTCAATTTTAAAAAATTTTTATTGACATTTACAAAAAAAAGACTTCTAAAGAAGAAAAGAGTATTTTTGGATTTTTGTTTCTGATTTTTTTTGGATTTTTGGAAAAATACTACAAAATGAAGGAAACCTGTATTTTTGGATTTTGATTTTATTGATTTTTTTCTTTTTTTTTTTTTGCATGAAAGACATTAGAAAGAAGGAAACCATTTTTGAGTTTAAAAAACTTCTTCTTTTTTTTGAATTTTTTAAAGAAAGATTTCTAAAGAAATAATTAAAAGAAAATATTTTTGGATTTTTTGAAAATTGGGGTCGGAACCGACGAGGTTTGCCTACGTATCTCAAATCCGGTGAGAATCAGACCCGCGTAGTTCGGTCAGATTTTACAAAATCAAATGTATATTTTGAACAACAATTTTTCATTTTCAAATATTTTTCTTTTCTATATTTTTTCAAAAATTCGGCAGCATTTCGGTACTATTTGGGCATTGGTTTTTAAAAACAAATGGTTACCCTCATTTAGTCCTTACACTGCTATTTTTCTCAATTTTCTCTCATTATATACAAGCCGGTCAATATTCAAAGCCGAGCAAATAAATGCGCAAGTAGCACGTAAGATGCATCAGGATGGTCTGTTTCATTTCAGGTCACCTGTCCTAGACGGACCCAACCCCTGTGTTGAGTCCCCTAAGTCAAATGCACATGATGCAAACAAACGTCCTACTAGGGATCCGGCATGAGGTTTTGTTCTTCTAGGTTTAACCCTAGGTTTATTGGTCTAGACCTGGCTTACCCGAGCGGACAACTCGAGGCGGGGGGGGGGGGGGGGTAGGCAGCGTACCGGGGATACAGAAGCTCCGCCGGCTTAGCAACTTATCCAAACCTCGTTCTAAATGGGAAAAGACTCTAAATAGAAGAGAAGCTACACGAAGTGCACCTTTCTCCATGATGTAGAAGACTCAGAGAGAGGAAGGGATTCGTAGCAGTTTACATATACAATTCAACAAATATCAAAGCGGTAAAACATTTAGCACATATAGCATGGAACATGTAGAAAAATCAGATAAAGCCAAATACAACAATTATACTAAGCTCGAATTCTTGAACCCTGAATCGGAATTCTGGGTTCGTATCCCCAGCAGAGTCGCCAGAGCTGTCACACCTCCTTTTTTACACACTTACCCCGAAAGATAGTATATAAGGGAGTTTTTCCATTTAAAGTGACATTATTCGAAATGGGATTATTTATTTGGTTTTTAGAGTCGCCACTTGGGATAGGTTTGGCTTTTGGTATCCCAAGTCACCGGTTTAACTTGAATCCCAAATCGAGGAAAATTTCGACTTCCCGGTTGGAGTCTGCGAACCAGAAATTCTGAATAAGGAATTCTGTTGACCCGAGGGAAGGTGTTAGGCACCCCCGGATCCCGTGGTTCTAGCACGGTCGCTTAAATTATTATAATTGGCTAAAAATCTGATTTTAATACATGTCACCCTATTGTGCAATTTTAAAATTATTTACCGCTTTTATTTATTTTTTTAAGAAATTGAACGTCGTTTAAAACATGTTTTTGGATCACGTCACATGAAATGCACCCGGATCCTCGACACATTTTATTCAACGTTTTGGGATTTGGATTTGGGTCACATGAAATGCACACCCGAATTTAGGAAGGTAAAATTATTAAAGAACGTGCCTAAAGCGGCTAACGTGTTATTATCTTTGCGGGAGGCCGCGAAATTCGCTAACCGGCACGTCCCGAATTCTAAGTACTTTAATATAGGCATTTAAAGAGGGCCACGCAATTTATGAATTTTATTTGGCGCGGCGCGCCTCGTTTTAATTTAAAGGTCGTTTTAAAGAAACTATGATTTTCTACTAAGTGATGTCTCTAAATACCTAGTTAATTATCACTATAAAGTTCGGACCTCAAGTTCAAGTCCGAATACAAACAAGAGGGGAAACCTCTTAATTTGAATTCGCTACCTAACTTGAAGGGCCCAAATCTATAATTCAAATTTATTTACTACCATTGGATCCTGAAGCGGCCTATGGAAAGGAAGTGCCAATTTTAGCTTTGTCAAAACCAATCGATCAGAATTTTGGGCTTCAAAATGAGCCCAATACAAAAACCAATTAAACTGGGCTTTAGGCCCACATATGTACCAGCCTTCACCCTAATGGGATTAAATGACCTGAGATGGGCCAGATGATGTTCTGGCTAGTGCTTGTGACTGGGCCAAATTAGGCCCGAAATTATGGCTTGGGCAGTCCAGGCATTACTTTGAATTAAGTTAAAATTTGTATTACTATGCTAACTGATTTTAGAACCA
>NW_017681111.1:10979-11872 GCF_001879085.1 Nicotiana attenuata
TAAACTAATAAGAACCGTAAATGAACAATTCAAACAAACAATTAACATAATGAACGGAAGCGAGAGAAATCACATAAACAACGCAAGTGACGAAAAAAATAAACCATGTGATTATAACAAAATCAAAAACCTATAACTAGTAATTAAAACAAACAAATGAAATAAAAGAAAGGCTAAAAAAATAAAGGAAAACTTACTAGTTCAGGCTTGATCATAATGACCAACTCTGTTTTGACCTCGAGATGACATAAATCGTCAATTCTTGTGATGAACGGACGGAACACATCATCTCGAGCCGAAACAGGCCAAGGAACTTGGAAGGATGATTTTAGTGTGGGTCTTCTGATTTTAAACCTAGGACCTGAAGCTTACAGTTGAAACTTAAAAGCCTTTTGGGGGATTCGGAGGAAGCTACACAGATATTTGGGATGAAGGGGAGGAGGTGGTCGTTGGGTGTTGTATTTGGTGGGGAAAGGGTGGGGGCGCCGACCGGGCACGACGGAGGAACTCATGGCGGCGTCCCTAGGGTTTCACTGATTTGAGGCGTTTTGGGTGGGATTTGAAGTGTAAAAGGTGGATATTCGTGAAGAGGGGGTTAAGAGGAGTGTCTGGTGCAATTTTGGCCAAGTTTGGAAGTCAAACGCTGCCGCATGGCGATTTCCGGTGGCAACGGCGGTGGTGGGAGATGACAGTGAAGACGGTGACCTAACAGTGGATACTAGGTTAATGTTATAAAATCTTGACACTTTTAATTGAATGGTGGAAAGAATTGAGGCCCTTGGATGAGGTGAAACGAATGGCCCAGATTGAATGGTCACTTATTAACTCAAAACGACGTAGTATTCTTCCTATACTACGTCGTTTCATTGATCTCAGAGGTATGGGGTTTGGAC
>NW_017681112.1:0-6308 GCF_001879085.1 Nicotiana attenuata
TGAGTTGAGTCTATTTGATACTTGCTAATTATCGAGTACGATGTATAGGCATGGTGACGAGTATCTATACATTGGTGTCTAGCATGACCGTGAGTCCTATTTTGCGAATAGTTTGGTTGTTGATATGCCTTCCATGCTTAATTGATGACTTCTATATGTTGTAAAGACCTTGTGAAAGAAATTGTGATCTTGAACTTCGTGGAGCATTGGCTCGGGTTGAAATACAAATTGTGAAGGTATATAAGATAAGTAACTCTTTGGAGCATTGGCTCAAGTGATACTGTGAACTATGAGATGAAAGTGAAAGAAAGAAAAGAGTTAATGATTTATTCCCTTGCCGGGACTTCTATTCTTGTTTTATTATTCCCTTGCCCTTGTTTGTGATTGCTGTTTGGGTGAGGAAGAGTGCTAAAGCACGAAGGGTGATGTCGTGCATTGTTTGTTCTTGTGAGGAAAGAGTGTAAAGCACGAAGGGTGATGCCGTGCCGCACGATGTGCCATTCCGTGCCTATTCTATTGATTATATGTGAGGAATGAGAGTAAAAACACGAAGGGTGATGCCGTGCACGTTTGTTTATATTATTGCTTGGTGAGGATGAGAGTAAAAGCACGAAGCGTGATGCCGTGCACGTTTGTTTATATTATTGCTTGGTGAGGATGAGAGTAAAAGCACGAAGCGTGAGTCCGTGCATTTGTTGATCTCTGTTCTTTATTGTTGTATGAGTTGTGCTTTTCCTTCGTGTTAGTCAATTTATATTTGAAACTGTTATCTCCCCACAGCATGCTTCCCCTCCCATGTTGTTTTACTTGCCTTGTATTTCGATTCCGCCATATATATAAAATTGCACAGGTTTATGTGGTAGTCCAGTCTAGACTCGTCACTACTTCGCCGGGGTTAGGCTAGACACTTACCAGCACATGGGGTCGGTTGTGCTGATACTACACTCTGTGCTATTTTGCACAGATCCAGGTTTCGAGAAGCAGCAGCCGTAGTGTGGGAGCAGGCTTCATTTCAGCGAGACCTGAGGTAGCCTTGCAGGCGTCCGCAGGCCCGGCGTCTCCCCTATCTTTTATTTTTTTCTTTTATCTCATTGTATTCGAGACAAACAGCTTATGTTCTCTTTCAGACGTTTGTATGTAGTATTCTTAGTAGTTCGTGAGTATAGTGACACCAGTCTTGGGTAGAGGATTTTGTTGAACTTTCCTTATTTTATTCAGTTTTTTTATAAAATGTTAAGACTTCCGCTTATTATTAAATTTCGTTGCTTGCTTTATTGTCGTAAATTGTTAAAAATGGATTAGCTTATTAATGGACGAGTAATTTACTTTGTCTTGACTAGCTCTCATTAGTAGGCGCCATCACGACTCTCGAGGGTGGGAAATCCGGGTCGTGACAAGTTGGTATCAGAGCTCTAGGTTACATAGGTCTCACAACTCACAGACAAGCTTAGTAGAGTCTGAGGGATCGGTACGGAGACGTCTGTATTTATCCCCCAGAGGCTACCGAGTTAGGAAAAGCTTTACTTTTGTTCTTTCTTGTCGTGCGGTTTGGTTTCTCAATGCTAATTGAATTTCTACTCTGTTCTTTCGCAGATGGCGAGAACACGTGCTTCTTCATCTTCCGATCAGCAGTCCGAGCCCCAGGCAGCTCCCGCTAGGGGCAGAGGACGAGGATGTGCTAGAGGTCGAAGTAGGGGTAGAGCTCAGCCCCGAGCAGCATCACCAGTGGCAGAGCCTCAGGTTGACATTGACGAGGAGGTTTCGACCCCAGCCCCAGCAGTTCCGGTGGGCCCAGCTTAGGTCCCGGAGGGGTTTATTGCTACCCTAGTTCTTCAGGATGCTCTAGTCCAATTGGTGGTCCTCATGGAGAGTGTTACTCGAGCCGGTTTGCTTCCTGTAGCACCAACCGTCTCTCAGGCTGGAGAAGGGGCCCAGACTCCTGCTACTCGTACTCCGGAGCAGGGAGTTGCCCCGATTCAGACTCCAGCAGTTCAGCCAGTTGGAGCAGCTCAGCCGGGTATGGTAGCCCAGGCCGGTGATGGGGCAGCTATGTCTGTCGATGCTTTATGGAGGTTGGATAGGTTCACCAAGCTCTTTACTACTACCTTCAGCGGTGCATCTACCGAGGATCCTCAGGATTATTTGGACAGCTGCCACGAGGTTCTTCGGAACATGGATATTGTCGAGTCCAATGGAGTGGACTTTGCTGCATTTCGCCTATCTGGATCCGCCAAGACTTGGTGGAGGGATTTCTGTTAGCTAGACCAGCAGGGTCTCCAGCCTTGACCTGATATCAGTTCACGCATATATTTCTGGAGAAGTTTCTCCCTATCACACAGCGTGAGGCCTATCGGAGGCAGTTTGAGCGTCTGCATCAGGGGTCCATGTCAGTCACCCAGTACGAGACCAGGTTTATTGAGTTGGCTCGCCATGCTACTGTTATACTCCCCCACTGAGAGGGAGAGGGTGAGACAATTTATTGATGGATTCATCCAACCTATTCGTCTCCAGATGGACAGAGAGGTTGGGAGTGATATTACATTTCAGGAGGCGGCCAATGTGGCCCGGAGGATCGAGATGGTATTGCCTCAGGGGGGTGGTCATAGAGCAGACAAGAGACCCCGTCAGTTAGGCCGATTTAGTGGTGCCTCATCTGGAGGTAGAGATTCTTATGATAGGGGTCAGCCTTCTAGGCCTTTCCAGTCAGCCCTCCAGGTTTCTCAGGGTGCCCCAGGTGATCGTGGTTTCCATGGGCATTATTCTGATCAGCAGCCATTCAGTGCACCGCCAGCTCCTATCAGTGCGCTGCCGCTTTAGAGTTTCCGTGGTGGTCATTCAGGTCGGCAGGGACAGCAGACTCAGCAGCGGAGGACTTGTTACACTTGTGGTGAAACGGGTCATATTGCCAGATTTTGCCCTCGAGCACCGAGCAGTTCTCAGCACCAGGGTTCTCGTGCCATGGTTCAGGCACTGGCTGCCCCACAGCCCGCCCAGCCAGGTAGAGGTGGGGGTAGAGGTGCCACAGGTGGAGGTAGAGGTCATAGAGGTGGAGCTCAGACTGCCAGAGGTGGAGGCCAGCCAGCAGTAGGCCGTCCCAGAGAGGTAGATCAGAGTGGTGGGGCCCAGCCCCGATGTTATGCTCTTCAGGCTAGGCCCGAGGTAGAGGCTTCAGATGCAGTCATTACAGGTACGGTTCTGGTTTGTGATAGAGATGCTTCAGTGTTGTTTGATCCGGGGTCTACGTATTCGTATGTGTCATCCTATTTTGCCCCGTATTTGATCATGCCTAGTGATGCATTGGGTATTCCTGTTTATGTGTCTACGCCGATGGGTGATTCCATTGTGGTCGATCGAGTCCAATGCTCTTGTGTTGTGGTGATTGGGGGTCTAGAGACTCGTGTAGATCTGTTGCTTTTAGATATGGTCGACTTTGATATCATATTGGGGATGGACTGGTTATCACCCTATCACGCTATCTTGGACTGCCATGCCAAGACTGTGACCTTAGCTTTACCAGGTATGCCTCGCTTAGAGTGGAGGGGGACTCCAGGTCATTCTACCCACAGTGTCATATCATATGTGAAGGCTGGGCGTATGGTCGAGAAAGGGTGTTTGGCCTATTTAGCTTATGTTCGAGATTCGAGTGCTGAGGTTCCCTCTATCGATTCTGTGCCCGTTGTTTGTGATTTCCCTGATGTTTTTCCTTCAGAACTGTCGGGTATGCCGCCCGACAGGGATATTGATTTCTGCATTGATCTGGTTCTGGGCACTCAGCCCATTTCCATTCCACCATATCGTATGGCTCCACCGGAGTTGAAGGAGTTAAAAGAGCAGTTGCAGGATTTGCTTGAGAAGGTTTTCATTAGACCCAGTGTGTCTCCTTGGGGTGCGCCGGTGTTATTTGTCAAGAAGAAGGATGGGTCAATGAGAATGTGTATTGATTACCGGCAATTGAACAAAGTAACGGTCAAGAATAAGTATCTACTACCGAGGATTGATGATTTGTTCGACCAATTTCAGGGTGCCAGGGTATTTTCCAAGATTGACTTGCGATCTAGTTACCATCAGTTGAGGATTAGGGCATCCGATGTCCCTAAGACAACTTTCCGCACTCGGTATGGGCATTACGAGTTCTTGGTTATGTCATTTGGGTTGACAAATGCCCCAGCATCTTTCATGGACTTGATGAACCGAGTATTCAGGCCTTATTTGGATTCATTCGTGATAGTGTTCATTGATGATATATTGATATACTCCCGCAGCCAGGAGGAACACGAGTAGCACCTTAGGGTGGTTCTTCAGACTCTGAGGGATAGTCAGTTATATGCTAAGTTCTCGAAGTGTGAATTCTGGTTGGGTTCAGTTGCATTTCTGGGTCATATTGTATCAGCTGAGGGTATTCAGGTGGACCCAAAGAAGATAGAGGCAGTCAAGAACTGGCCTAGACCAGCATCAGCTACAGAGATTCGGAGTTTCTTGGGGTTAGCAGGCTACTACAGACGGTTCGTGAAGGGATTTTCATCTATTGCAGCACCGATGACCAGATTGACCCAGAAGGGTGCCCAGTTCAGATGGTCGGATAAGTGTGAGGCGAGCTTTCAGAAGCTCAAGACAGCTCTGACTACGGCACCGGTGTGGTTTTGCCCACAGGTTCAGGGCACTATACAGTCTATTGTGATGCTTCCCGTATTGGGCTTGGAGCAGTGTTGATGCAGGAGGGCAAGGTCATTGCCTATGCTTCGAGGCAGTTGAAGATCCATGAGAAGAATTATCTGGTTCATGATTTGGAGTTAGCAGCCATGTATACCCGTTATGTACACAAAATTGGCAGTTATTCTATTTTCATCATAGAA
The DNA here is from genome assembly GCF_001879085.1 of Nicotiana attenuata. NCBI lineage: Eukaryota > Viridiplantae > Streptophyta > Magnoliopsida > Solanales > Solanaceae > Nicotiana > Nicotiana attenuata. Next base: position 4,854 of record NW_017681112.1, read on the forward strand.
TGATTATTCGGTCTTTTTTCTTCTTTGTAATTTGTATCATGATTCAATCAAAATTTCTCGAGTTCTTCGAATTTGTAACTTCACCGAAATCGGAATAGTTCCTATACTACTACATTAGTATGAAATCGAATCGCCTTGAAATATTTCTTATTTCTTATCGATTCCTGTCAAAAAGGAACAATTGGAATAGAGGATTCATATCTTTTGTTTTTTTCTTTAAAAAAAATAAGTTTTTATGTTATTTCGTACTATACAATTCTTTTCTTTGTGGGATCTTTTTCCCATGAGAGGTAATGAGAAGAATTCTAGAATGGATTGCTACCTATGCCTAGATCACGGATAAATGGAAATTTTATTGATAAGACCTTTTCAATTGTAGCCAATATCTTATTACGAGTAATTCCGACAACTTCAGGAGAAAAAGAGGCATTTACCTATTACAGAGATGGTGCGATTTGATTCTTTTTTTTTTTATTTCATATTTATTCATTTCTCTCAGTCTTACGAGGAGAAAAACACGTGATTCGAGAAAATTTTTGAAAAAAAAATCTACGCTTTTTGAAGGTGAAGTTTGGAAATAGAACAATTCCTTCTGTCGTGTATCCTCGATTAATGCAACCCCAGATGCTATGTTTCGATTCTCGATTCTAGTATTAAGCGAAAGGTTACGCCTAGAGGTTCTGTATTACGGGTCAATCCTACTCTACTAGCGCTAATAGGCAGCATAGGGGAAGAAGCACTACACCTAGGAATCAACAACACGAAAACTTTGTTCTAAGTCAGCCCTTCCCTTAGCGGGCTTGGGACTAAAAGAATGGTTGGGACAACAAACATCCATCTCGTTCGTCCTTTGGATACCCGTATAACCATCGAAGGCTATTGAAGTGACTAATTCCTGGAAATTAGGAGGCGTTAAAAACAAAGAAATTGTTGGAGTTATCTTATCATTTCTATCTAGTCCCAATAGGCTTGATGTTAAGAAAGAATCTCTTGCAGGAAGGTTGGCTAGAGATTTCTTGTAAAAACACTAGCCCTGCTGAGTTCATAATGAGAATATTTTCATCGTTGAATCTTTTTTGATTCTATGTATTATTCTCATTATGCACATAAGGGAGGAGCCGTATGAGGTGAAAATCTCACGTACGGTTCTGGAACGGAGATTCTTTCAATTGAATGACGACCGTAACGGATGTCGGCTCAATCCGAAGGAAATTACGCGGAAGCTTTGCAGAATTATTATGAAGCTATGCGACTAGAAATTGATCCCTATGATCGAAGTTATATACTCTATAATATAGGGCTTATCCACACAAGTAATGGAGAACATACGAAAGCTTTGGAATATTATTTTCGAGCACTAGAACGAAACCCATTCTTACCACAAGCTTTTAATAATATGGCCGTGATCTGTCATTACGTGCGACTATCTCCACTATAGAAAGAAAAAAAAAAAAA
>NW_017681112.1:8295-11871 GCF_001879085.1 Nicotiana attenuata
ATGAGAGTAAAAGCACGAAGGGTGATGCCGTGCACGTTTGTTTATATTATTGCTTGGTGAGGATGAGAGTAAAAGCACGAAGGGTGATGCCGTGCATTTGTTGATCTCTGTTCTTTATTGTTGTATGAGTTGTGCTTTTCCTTCGTGTTAGTCAATTTATATTTGAAAATGTTATCTCCCCACAACATGCTTCCCCTCCCATGTTGTTTTACTTGCCTTGTATTTCGATTCCGCTATATATATAAAATTGCACAGGTTTATGTGGTAGTCCAGTCTAGCCTCGTCACTACTTCGCCGGGGTTAGGCTAGACACTTACCAGCACATGGGGTCGGTTGTGCTGATACTACACTCTGTGATATTTTGCACAGATCCAGGTTTCGAGCAGCAGCAGCCGTAGTGTGGGAGCAGGCTTCATTTCAGCGAGACCCGAGGTAGCCTTGCAGGTGTCCGCAGGCCCGGCGTCTCCCCTATCTTTTATTTTTATCTGTTATCTCATTGTATTTGAGACAAACAGCTTATGTTCTCTTTCAGACGTTTGTATGTAGTATTCTTAGTAGTTCGTGAGTACAGTGACACCAGTCTTGGGTAGAGGATTTTGTTGAACTTTCCGTATTTTATTCAGATTTTTTTATAAAATGTTAAGACTTCCGCTTATTATTAAATTTCGTTGCTTGCTTTATTGTCGTAAATTGTTAAAAATGGATTAGCTTATTAATGGACAAGTAATTTAATTTGGCTTGCCTAGCTCTCATTAGTAGGCGCCATCACGACTCTCGAGGGTGGGAAATCCGGGTCTTGACAACTAGTGTGGTTCCCGACCATGCTACAATTGTGACTTTAAGTATAAACAACAAGTAAACAAGCAAGAATTGTAAATACTAAATAGCTTTCACATAATGGTTGCAAACCATTAAAGTACAAGGAATTAAAGGAGCTGAAATTCGAAAGTAGTTTTAGAATTCTAAAAAAAAAAGAACACACAAGTAAAAGGGAAGGGGTTCGCACATAATTGATGCAAGTAATCGGAAAAAAGGTGAAAGAAGCAGAAGTTTTGGGTAGAAAACACTACTGAAAATTAAACAAGTAAAAGGGAGATTTTTTTTACATAATTTATGCAAATAATTGAAGTAAAAGAGGTTAAAGAAGCTGAAAATTAAACAGTTTTTAAAATTCTGAAAATATAGACAAGTAAAGGGAAGGAGGGTTCCTAGGTTTATAAATAATATGGATCACCCCACATAACACCCGATAACCGTTTATACACGTGGTGTTATCGCGTGGTCATCATATTCATATCTACCCTTCCCCACCCCGTTAAGGTATTAAAGCGCGGAATGGTCTCGTTACTTATTGCATGCTATTACCCGTCCCAATCCTATCAGTCCCGGAGGCATTTGGTGCTACTAGTCCTAGAGGGGAGGGAGATTTGGGCTTTTCAGAGTTTAAAAGGATAAAACTCTAAGGCGACAAACAAAAACACATAAAGCAGATGTGGGAGACACATAACAGTTAAAAGGGCTCAGACATGCCTCCTCACTTAGAGACAGATTGTTTAGCATGTCTTGCACGTACTGGTTATGGTTTGAATTAAACTTAAAACGTCAAGGCAGGCTGATTTATCACATATTTTTCAGATGAAAAGTCCGAATTAGGCCTGCCTGCTGGTTGTAATTATCAAAGACTGGGGCAGTTAATTAATTACCTAATGGCTTGCCTAGGTGAAACCTATAGGCATGATATCTAATAATGCAGGAGTACTGATTTTTAAGGAAGGCTTGCTGATTACAGAAAAACATAAGCTCTGCAGGTATTGAGGCCTGATATTTACTGATTTTAGACTTAGGCGAAATAGGCGATTCAGATTAGTTGGTTACTCCTATAGGCATGCTTTCTGAGTGTTATTGATTTTAAAACGTTTATAGAAATGCAGGAGTCTTATAGACATGGTATCTAGAAGGCAATTTGTTATTTAAACCTATAAATTGTTTGCCTAGTGATAGATGTTTATGCAGAAATTAAGAGATCCTATTGACAGGTTCTCTATATGAGGTACAGAAAATGCAGAATCCTATTGACATGTTCTCTGTATGAGATGCAGCAATGCAGAATCCTATTGACATGTTCTCTATATGAGATGCAGCAATGCAGGAACTATTGATAATATATCTATTTATGAAAAACAGGACTTATAGACATGATTTCTAAAATGCGGAAAAACCTATAGACAGGATTTCGAGGATGCAGAAATGAAAGCGGGATACGATCGCAGAAGTAAATACCTAAGTGCATGATGTCTACCTTTATGCATACACGAGTGACCCTCCCCTTTTCACTATAAACCCATAAGTTATTACAAATTATTACAGCCCAGAATGAATAAAGAAAAATAAAATTACATTAGAAATTAGAGTACAACCAAGGAGAGCCTAATTCAGACTCCAGGTCTGAAACATGAAATAAACCAACTCCAAAGATCCAATTTCCAAAGCCTTTCTCATTTTTTGGGTGTGTCAGAGTTCCCAGGAGCTTCATGAACTCCGGGCAGTGCTTACACCCAAATATATTGCAGAATTGAATTATAGTGCAGTGTGGAAGTTCCAGCCCTCAAATGCCCAAGTTCAGAAGGAACTCAAGGTCCCAAAGCAAGGCTCATAGGAGGGGGGGCAGAACTTAGAAACTAGGAATAAGTGTAAGTGCAATAGAGGGGATTCTGGGGAAAACCAAGACATGCTGGTGGTCATACCCAACAATTGGAAGTGATGGCACACCCCAACCAGCCTGTTAGCCACATTGTTTGGGAGTTAGGATCCTTTGAAGGATCAAGCACAAACATGAACAACAATTTGGATGCTGCCATGCCTGAACCTTAACTCAAACACATAGAGGGAATAGGGGTATAGGAATTCAGAATAGAAACATGTTCCAAGAAATTGACATTGCTGATTAACATTAAACACATGCAGTAATGCAGCCAGGGGTGTAGGGATTCGCAGTAGAAACATATGCAAGGGAATTGACTTGCTTATTATCATTAAACATAAGTAGTAAAACAGACAGGGATGTAGAAACTGTAATGTAAACACATTGGGATGAGGCTAAAACTTAAATTAGAACATACCAGTTTCAGGGAAACAAGAAAGTAAAAGTAGTAGTCTTGTAAAGCCAAATTGCAAGCAAATAGTCAGTATATCTCAGAAGAGAGTGGAGTGTTGGGTGAAGTGTAAGAGTATTGAAATTGAAAGTAAGTAATGTATGTTAGAGTATTGAACTCCAGGTTGTTAAAGTGCTGAAAGGTCGTGCCCTTTATAGTGCAGAAAGCAAGTAAGAGAAAGGTAAGAAAATAGTTTTGAAATCAATTACATAAGGTCTCCCTTTAATTAAGGGATTCTGATTTCAAACGAGCAGAATAAATAAGGAAAGAATTTGCTCAAAAATCTTCTCCAAATTAGTACAAGAAGGGCAAATACACAGAAGCTATTTAAGGAAAGAGTTTGATAGCAACCCGGTTTGTGCAAATAAGGAAAGGCAATCAATCAACAGTAAGTAAAAATCAGAAATTGAGTTTTGGTATGAAT
>NW_017681113.1:0-3384 GCF_001879085.1 Nicotiana attenuata
AGGTTGCAGCAAATTCATCTGGACGAGTTTCGGGAACAGACTGGACTAAGGTTCACCAATTGGCGTAAAATTTGGTCTCCTGGGTGGTTCTCGAGGACAGAAGTTATTCTGCGGAGGTCGGGGATTATAGTGGTTCTGGTGAGGAGGTGGATTTCTTTGGAATGGAGGTGGATTTCGGTTAGGTTGTGGTTGCGGTCGGCCGAAAGGTTGTGCATTCATGACCGCATAAGGTGTAGGAGCATAGGCCATACCAGTATGAGGATAGTAGTGTTGAGGGGTTCTTTCAGAGAATACCGGTCTAGGAGCCCGGTATCTTCTTCCTCCCGATGCTGCCATCACTGTTTCTTCTTTCTTTTTGCCTTTGGCCATTCCTCCAGACCCGCCTTGGATGGCTTGGGAGGTTGCTCTTATGGCTGACTGGCTCAAAATTCTACCCGTTTTTAGCCCATTCTCTACCATCTCTCCGATTTTTATTGCCTCTGCGAAAGGTTTGCCCATGGCGGACATCATATTCTGAAAATAGTCTGCTTCCTGGGCTTGGAGGAAAACAGTGACCATCTCTACCTCATCCATCGGAGGCTTCACTCTTGACGCCTGTTCACGCCATTTAATTGCATATTCACGGAAACTTTCTGAAGGCTTTTTCTTAAGATTTGCCAAAGAGTTCCTGTCTGGCGCGATGTCTATGTTGTACTGAAATTGTCGAACAAAGTCTTGGGCCAGATCATCCCAAATATGCCAACGCGAGACATCTTGGTCCATATACCATTCTGAAGCGATACCAATCAAGCTTTCTCCAAAATATGCCATCAACAACTCTTCTTTGCCACCGGCTCCCCGTAACTGACTGCAATACTTCTTCAGGTGAGCAATGGGGTCACCGTGTCCGTCATACTTCTCAAATTTTGGTGTTTTGAACCCTGACGGCAAGTGTACATGAGGGAACATACATAGGTCTGTGTAGGAGACACTCTTTTGCCCGCTCAATCCTTGCATGTTTTTCAAGCTCTGCTCGAGGCTTCTCATTCTCTTCGCCATCTCATCCTGCTCTGGGTTTTTGGGGGTTTGGTCCTATCCTGGTGTAAGCTCGTATGGTGGCGGCTGAGAGTAATTGTATGTGGGATATTGAGAGGGATCCACCGGGAAGACAGGGTTTTGGAAGGTGAACGCTGAGGGATCAAAGGCAGGCCTTGGCAGTGAAGGTTGTGTTGTAGCAGGGCACGGTGGAGCAGTGAAGATGTTAGGAGCTGCTCCTGCTGGGAACACCTGGGGGCGGACCTCAGAAGGTGTTCCGACGAAATGAGCGGTCATGGTAGGTTGTCCAAAAGGGGTATGAGGATGACTGATAGGGACAGTAGTAGCACCTCCAGCTCTAGGGAATAACTCTGGGAATCCGGGAATGTTGCTTGGAGGTTCCTTCCCATTGTTCCAAGCATCCCACATTTCCATCAATCGTAGGTGCAGGATCCGATTTTCTTCGGCTATAAAAGATTCAGAGGCCGGAACCCCCAAGATGGGGTTGTCTTCAGAGATGGGGACTGCGGGCGAAGTCATTTCTGTAGACATTTCCACACTTCCTTTCGATCTGGTAAAGTATTGATGCGATGCCCGCTTACCACAACCAACCACCGTTTCTAAAGGCTAAGCTGGAATTGACAGCAACACACGGTTAGTTTGAGACAAGTAACAGATAGGTAGTCGCATATTGAGGTGTGATGCACCTATACAGTTAAACGGATGTCTACATGTTTGCACTGGTTGCATGCGTCATCCCGGCTTTTCTTGTTCTATTTTCTCTTCTCCTGATTTTTACTCTTTGTTTTCCTTGCTTTTATTTTTCTTTCTATTTTTCTCTCATTTTTCTTTTCCCCTCTCTTTTTCATTTTCTGCTTTTCCGTTTTCTTTTGCCATGGTTTTTCTATCGATTCCTTATTGCATTCCTTTTTCTCTTGTTTTTCTCTTCCTTCCTCTCTTTTAGGGTTACGGTCGAATTCTATGGAGATTGCCTACGTATCATGACCCTGCATGAATCAGACCAAGCGTAGTTCTTGCAAATAAATGCAAACATAAGTACAAGAAATAATTTTTGGGAAATTTCAAATTTTTATTAATAACAACTGCAGTTACAAAGCTACCAAACTATTTGTTTTTCTTTTCTCGGAAATAGAAAGTACAAAAACCAGACTCAAAAACTACATACTCGATTTTACATCAAAGCTTCAAATCTTGGGGGCCGCGGAGCATCACTCGGCATCGCCGCGGGCCTGCGTGCAAGACCCTTTTGCAACTGATCCAGATCGTTCATGACCTGGCGAACAAATATCATCACGGAGGCAAAGAACATGGTACGACCCATCCGCTCACCGGCCTGACACTTCATGGCAATGTAGTTGGCAATGTTTCTGATTCTCTCCCTGATTTGACCTTTCTCTTGGAGTAGCCGTCTTATCTGTTGAGTGCGAGCCTCTAGCACCTGAGAATCCTGGAAGTGAAGATCTTGTAACAATTCTATTTCCTTTTCCATATCGGCGATTAACCCATAGCATTGTTCCCTCTCGGCCTGTAACTCTTTCTCCCGACGGGCTGCCTTTTCTTCAAGAGTATTCATTTTTCTCTTCATGTTAGCAATGGTTCCCTCATAGTTCTTCTTCATTTGTTGTACAAACTGGGCCCTTTCCTCGGTCTTCTTTGCCCATTGTGCACGAAGCCTTGCCATATTCCCTTCGGATTTTTCCAATTCATCTTGACAGTCCAGGACTTGTTTCTTCAACCCTTTTATCAATCTCTCGTCAGATAGAATTCTTTCTCGATTCCTGGCATCTAATTTCATTTGTTGAATTTGGGCCTTGAGAGCTTCATTCTCCTGGGCCAGTTGCTTTTTATCACCTTCATCGGCTGCGGCTTGCAAGCTGTTTTCAAACCGAAGCTCCTGAACCTGTTTTTCCAATGCTCCTATTCGGGCCCTATACTCTTTTTCCTTAGCTAACCAATCCCACTGCACCTGAGCCTCGCTAGTTAATTGTTGCATATGTGGCCTTTTGGCGGGTCTCTCGGGGATTTGAAATCTTTTACCAAACCAAACCAAGTATTTGGGATCTACCTCACCTCTGGCTCGGTCCTGTATTGTAGTTTTGGGCTCAAGGTACCTGCACTCATTCCATATCTTTCGGATTCGGCCTTCAGGGAATGCAGCTTTTGGGCCTAATTCAATGACTTGCCCACTCAGGTCTTCATCGTTGTGCACCGTCTGGAATCTTCCAAATTGTCGCAAAACTCGGTAAGGAGCATAGGGCTGAATGCTTCGAATACCCATCAAAAGAATATAAGAGACCTCTGCTGATGTGTATACAACTTTAGTAGGAGGAAGCCATCCATAAGCCCATT
>NW_017681113.1:10836-11867 GCF_001879085.1 Nicotiana attenuata
AGGGGGCAGAATGTTCTGGAAGTATTTTCCTATTTTCCCCCCTTTTTATTTTCAGAAATTGGTTATTAAACCCTAAAGTTATGACTTGTTACCCAAGTTACTGCATTAAAAATGCAGAAACTTACACTAAGGCCCCCTTCTAGAAGGCCCTAGGGTGTTCTTCTACCTATGAAATACCTATACTACCCTTGTTTGGGTTCTGAAATTACTGGTTCTTAACAAACCAGCCCTTTTTGGATGCCTAAACTAACCTTGATTGCCCCCTAAAATTACTAGCCCAACCAAACCCCTTTACTTTAGTTAAAGTCCAACTACAGTTAACTAAAGAGTGATTTATTCAGCTATATCCAAACAACCTAACTTAAAAATTGAACTAATCAATACTAACCAACCTAAATGCTTTAGTTTACACTAATATTGAATTAACAACTAATAAACTAAAGTAACTAACACTTAACAAATAAAATAAACAGTGAACAAAACAAATAAACACTGAAATCAAAATCATGAACTGAAATCATAAACTGAAATCATGGACTAATAAACAAATAAAAATTAAAACTAAAGTATATCAAAATTACGAACTGAATCAAACTAAATCAGAATTAATTCCAATATAACAAAAATAAACAAAGATTAAACCAAAACAATAAGAACAAATAAAAAACTGAAAAGAAACAGAATCAATTAAAAAAAACTTACTGATCTTAGCTTTTGATCGGACTGACTCCAACTTGATGGTATTTTGGATCACAACCGCCCTTATGATTAAGGGCTATTATAGCCCAAAATCAACAAAATCCCCAATACTAGGGTTTTAGGGTTTCTGGCCATTTTTCGATCTAAAATTCGAGGAGATGTGGTGATGTTCGAAGAAATCTGGTTGGGGATTGGAGATGAGGGAAGTTAGGGGAGTGTAGGGTGTGAATTTGGGGTCGTTTGGACAAACACGCGTTTTGGCCGAGATTTTGATTTGAAATTTGAAGCTTTTGGTGAGGATTTTGAGGGAAATTTAAGGCTAGATATGGAAA
>NW_017681114.1:0-2761 GCF_001879085.1 Nicotiana attenuata
TTATCCCTAATCCTGCCTTTAAACCCTCGGTTATTGATCCCTCATATACTCTGGGAGTGGTGTTGTTCAACAATTACCTAAATATGCACTCTCTCCCGAGTTATGCATACTAAATAGGCACAACTAATTGAGAGCTCTTCAACCAACCAGAATATAAACGTAGTTGAACAAATAGAGAAAAGATATGGCTCAATTATATAAAAACATAACAAGAATTTATCCTACAATATGTTCTATCAAACTCTAGATAACAAATTAACTATTCATAATAGTATGTAAAACTACAATATTAAAAGTTATAACCAATGATGAAAAATAGGAAGAGGAAGGAAAAAACTCGTAGAAGAATTCTCCGCCTTGCTACCTATGTGTTCTTCCTCCAAGGGTGTTGTCTAACCCTAAAGTAGTGTCTCTCCTGCCTCCTTAGGTCTAATTTGTGTCCAAAATATGTCCCCCCCTTCTTTAAAATAGGTTTAGGACCCCTTTTATACAAGTTGGAATAGTGTAGGGCCGAAATAAACTTGTTCCGGGCGAAATAGGACTTCTTTTTTACGCCTGGAGGGGCGCGACCGCGGTCAAAACGCGGTAGGACCGCGGCCAAACAAGCTCTCTGATTTCTGCCGCGGTCAGTTCCGCGGTCGCGGTTTCGACCGTATTTCTCACCCTGTTTCGTTTGGAATTTGGAAAAACGTAAAACACGAAAGTTGTTGCCCTTTGAATTAGCTTTCCAACCATATATTGTGGAGCCCAAATGGAGTTCTGAGCAAAAAGTTATGTCTATTTTACTAGACAGTGCACAATATGCCTCCTCAAGTCTTCGTTCGTACTTAATTATCAAATTTGACCCCCGAACACGATCCCGGCTTAATTCCTTGAGCTTTTACTCAGACTTTAAAGCTTCAAATCACTTAAATTCATTCCATAATATCTATATAGCTCGGAATCACACCTACAAGGCATAAAACACACAATTAGTGCAAAACACTAGCGATTAAAGAGCAAACTCAATTAAAGTGCAGTAAATTCGAGTGTAATAAGCGACTAAAATATGCAATTATATCCTATCATCAACACCCCACACTTAAACCATTGCTCGTCCTCGAGCAATCAAACTACACCTTTTTTATAGACACGACCTTTTTAAACAATTCTCCTAACGCAGCACACCAAGAGTATTTAAAATAGACTAAGCACAAAAGCGTAACATCTTCACCTCAAGATTTGACTCACAAGTGCCACGCATTATTCACAACTCACCTACTTACTCTAACATAGAGGTCACTGACATTACCTTTCCTTCATGAATCAAGTGCCCTCACACAACAAAAGAGAGTAGTTCCACACAATAAAATTGAAGAACACTTAGGAACTCAAGATAGAAAGAATTCACTCACTATCAGAAATAACATTCATATGCCACAAAAGATGCACCATAAGCTTGCCCGTAGTGTACTACTCCACTAATCGAGCTCATTCAATCTTGGATCAATTAGGACTTTATTTGGTTGTAATGTAGGCTACGGGACGGGTAGGATACATTTAAATATAAGAGTGACTACACCTCCCTAAGCACTTTAATACATACATTTTAACATTTAAACCCCATACTTATATCAAACCAAAACTCCACCTTCACATCAATTTATATTACCCCATACTTCTTTAAGCACACTTACGTCAAGAGCCACCACTTATCAAGAATTTTTTTTTTTAACGATCCAACTATATTATTTTTTTCAATTCAAGTGGCTCTTCCTTTTTCAAAACAGTGCACCTTTCTCCTTATTTCATTAGTTCTACTCAAAAGCCAAACCAACCATCCCACACTTTAACTTTTACAAAGTTCATAAACAAATTCAAGTGCTCATGAGAGGTTACAATGGTTCAAATAGATGGTTAATTCCAACAAATGGGTAAGGCTTGTAATGTGGTTGCCAAGGAAATAGGATTACAGGCTCAAAGGGGTTAACTACGATACATAACAATTAGGTGAGTAAAATATGTATATATGGCTCAACAAGAAATCGCCTATATCACTTCCAAGACTGAACAACACTACTATTTCGCTTTGCAAACACACGGGGCAAGTTCTAGGCATCAAATGCAATGCACAGAATAACACAAAACCTTACACACACATGGCACATAACTCACTCAGGATTGGATTCATCAAGACACCCTAGTCAGAGCAGTTAAGCAAATTTAAGATCATACAATTTAAGGTACTTATACAAGAGTCAAAAACTGAGCCTAAGCGTCACAACCAAAGTACTCACTATTCTCAAGGCATAGCAAAGTCAAGAGATATTGCTTCAATTCAAAACAAAACACAATGGCTCCTATTCCTAAAAAAAATAACTACACCCGGTTCAAATAAAACCCTTGGAAAAGAACCGCGGCAAAGAAAACCCAAGGGGGAATTGCTACACTACCTAACAAAACAAAAAATCTTTTTGGTATTTTCTTTAGACTTACTTCCCTCAAGAAAACTGTCTAGAAGATCCGTCATCAGGAAAAGTCCAATCTTTAAGAAAAACAAACACAACTAAAGTAGCATGAAAAGCCACCCAGACAATCTCCTCACCCCACACTTAAAATTGTGCATTGTCCCCAATGCACATCCATACATACAAGAGGGTAAAAGAAACTCCCTGGAAGGCCAAAGGCCGAAGCACTAGCAGCTCATGGGGTACTCAGACTTCTCCCAGCTTGGTCCTTCGTGCGGGTACCTCACACTTAGTTCTAACCATTGCATTTGTTG
>NW_017681114.1:4435-7124 GCF_001879085.1 Nicotiana attenuata
CTAGACGCACTCTCCCGAGATACGCTAGCTGGCTTTTAATACAGCTCACTTTAGATCGCACCCAAGGCTTCGTTATCCCTAATCCCGCTTTTAAACCCTCGGTTATTGATCCCTCATATACTTTGGGAGTGGTGTTGTTCAACAATTACCTAAATATGCACTCTCTCCCGAGTTATGCATACTAAATATGCACAGCTAATTGAGAGCTCTTCAATCAACCAGAATATAAACGTAGTTGAACGAATAGAGAAAAGCTATGGTTCAATTATATAAAAACATAACAAGAATTTATCCTACAAAAGGTTCTATCAAAACTCTAGATAACAAATTAGCTATTCATAATAGTATGTAAAACTACAATACTAAAAGTCATAACCAACAATGAAAAATAGGAAGAGGAAGGAAAAACTTGTAGAAGAATTCTCCGCCTTGCCCCCAATGTGTTCTTGCCTCCATGGGTGTTGTCTAACCCTAAAGTAGTGTCTCTCCGCCTCCTTAGGTCTAATTTGTGTCCAAAATATGTCATTCTCTTGTTCTTGGCCGGCCTCCTTGGTTTAATATAGGGTTTAGGACTTAAAATCCCATGTTTTGCACTTTAGTCCCTGAAATTTTCGCTTCCTGCCGCGGTCGCGCGGTCGCGGTGGAACCGCGGCCAAACATGCCCTCTGATTCTTCAGTTGTCCGCGAGTACACTCTGTCGCGGTTCTGCCGCGGTCGCGGCAAAACCGCGATGTTTCACCCTGTTCCGTTTGGAATTTGGAAAAACGTAAAACATGAAAGTTGTAGCCCTTTGAGTTAGCTTTCCAACCATATATTGTGGAGCCCAAATAGAGTTCTGAGCAAAACGTTATGTCTATTTTACTAGACAGTACGCAATATGCCTCCTCAAGTCTTCGTTCGTACTTAATTATCAAATTTGACCTCCGAACACGATCCCGGCTTAATTCCTTGAGATTTTACTCAGACTTCAAAGCTTCAAATCACTTAAGTTCATTCCATAACATATATATAGCTCGGAATCACACCTACAAGGCATAAAACACACAATTAGTGCAAAACACTAGCGATTAAAGCGCAAACTCAATTAAAGTGCAGTAAATTCGAGTGTAATAAGCGACTAAAATATGCAATTACAGCCTATCATCAGATTGCTAGCTAGGTCTCCAAGATTCCTACTCCCTCCGATTTAATTTATGTGAACCTATTTCCTTTTTAGTCCGTGTCAAAAAGAATGACCTCTTTCCCTATTTGGAAACAATTTACCTTTATGCAATGATTTATAGCCACACAAAATATATGTGCTTCATTTTACACTACAAGTTCAAAAGTCTTCTCTCTTTTCTTACACTCCGTGTTCAATTAAATGGGTTCACATAAATTGAAACGGAGGGAGTAGTATTTTCTCTATTAGTCTATGGTCTGTAAACTGCCACGTCACTACATACGGAAAGACGAACGAATTATCTTTATTTGCTCAGAGTTATGCACTGACTCAAAAATCTAGTAGTACTTAATAAGAAAAGCATACTTCTTTTTTCCTTTGTTTTCTACACACGTTCCCTCTGCTTTATCGCCGGCAAGAGATTTGAGGCTGAAATTAGGTTTTACTACAAACTCATGAGGTTGTATATAGTGATGTGGTAATAGTTAAGAGTGTACGAATCCTTCTATATTTATTGGTTAAAAATTTCGAGTTTGAATCATGAGAATGTAATTAAGTCTTTTGTAGATCATTTTACATTATCCATATTTTTCGTGCTAGTTATTATCGGCGGCGAAGTCAGAAATTTTTTCAAGAGTATTCAAACTTGAAAGAAGTAACACTACTAAAAATCCGGAAAAAAGCGACCAAAATTTGGCGACCAAAATTGGTCTGTCAGGAAAAGCGACCAACGTAGGTCGCTAAATTGGATAAAATAATTAAATAATTATTTTAAATACATTAGCGACCAAAGTTGGTCGCTTTTTGGTCGCTAATTTGGTCAAAATGTTGACCGGACTGGTCAGACTTGCTTGGTCAAAGAAATGCTGAAATTAGCGACCAAAGTTGGTCGCTAAAGTGGGACCCACTTATAAAATTTTAATAATTATATTATTATTTAAAAAAATTATAAAATATAAATAAATAAAATTCAAAATTAGCAACCAAAGTTGGTCGCTCACGAAAGGGGAAGCAGATAGAGACCAACTTTGGTCTCTAATCTGGGACCCTGTTATAAAAATTAAATAATTATATTATTATTAAAAAAAATTATAAAATATAAATAAATATAATTCAAAATTAGCGACTAAAGTTGGACGCTTACTTAAGGGGAAGCAGATAGAGACCAACTTTGGTCGCTAATCTGGGACCCAGTTCTAACGTTTAACAAATATAATATTATATAAAATATAAATAAATCTATTTAAATTTAGCGACCAACGTTGGTCGCTAAATTTAATTTTCTGGATATTTAGCGACCAACTTTGGTCGCTAATTTGAATTTCTGGACAATTAGCGACCAAAGTTGGTCTCTTTTCAGGTCAACATTGGTCAAAATTAAAAATCACTTTTGTATTTACTATCTAAATAATATAAATATAATCCGTTAACACTTTTGTAATACAAGGGATGAATACACTAAAATATACTCTAACATGTTATATATGTAGTTAAAGTAGTACAACGAAGCGTGTTATATATATATAT
>NW_017681114.1:11007-11862 GCF_001879085.1 Nicotiana attenuata
TTGTGGATATGAGTTGAACCTTTAGGATATGAATTAAAATTTTTGTATATGAATTGAACTTTTAGGATATGAATTGAACTTTTTGTGTATGAGTTGAACTTTTTGGGTATGAATTGAAATTTTTGTGTATGAATTGAAATTTTAGGATATGAATTGAGCCTTTAGGATATGCATTGGACTTTTAGTTTATGTATTGGAATTTTAGTTTATAAATTGAAATTTTAGTATATGAATTGAACTTTTGTGGATATGAGTTGAACCTTTAGGATATGAATTAAAATTTTTGTATATGAATTGAACTTTTAGGATATGAATTGAACTTTTTGTGTATGAGTTGAACTTTTTGGGTATGAATTGAAATTTTTGTGTATGAATTGAAATTTTAGGATATGAATTGAGCCTTTAGGATATGCATTGGACTTTTAGTTTATGTATTGGAATTTTAGTTTATAAATTGAAATTTTAGTATATGAATTGAACTTTTGTGGATATGAGTTGAACCTTTAGGATATGAATTGAAACTTTAGGATATGAATTGGACTTTTAGTTTATGTATTGGAATTTTAGTTATAATTGAAATTTTAGGATATGAATTGAACTTCTGTGAATATGAGTTGAACCTTTAGGATATGAATTGAATCTTTAGGATATGAATTGAAAATTTTGGATTATGTATTGGAATTTTAGTTTATAAATTGAAGTTTTAGGATATGAATTGAACTTTTGTGGATATGAGTTGAACCTTTATGATATGAATTGAACAATTAGGATATGAATTGGACTTTTAGTTTATGTTTTGGAATTTTAGTTTATAAATTGAAATTTTTAGGATATGAATTGAACTTTTGTGGGTAT
>NW_017681115.1:0-5569 GCF_001879085.1 Nicotiana attenuata
TGTTCCTGTTTATATGTCTGCACCGGTGGGTGATTCTATTGTGGTCGATCGAGCCCATCATTCTTGTATTAGGGTGATTGGAGGTCTTGAGACTCGAGTGGATTTGTTGTTGTTGGACATGGTTGACTTCGACATTATATTGAGGATGGACTGGCTATCACCTTACCATGCTATTTTGGACTGCCATGCCAAGGCGGTGACCTTAGTTTTACCGGGTATGCCTCGTTTAGAGTGGAGAGGGACTCCTGGTCATTCTACCCATAGTGTTATCTCTTATGTGAAGGCTCGACGTATGGTCGAGAAGGAGTGTTTGGCCTATTTGGCATATGTTCGTGATTCTAGTGCTGAGGTCCCTTCTATTGAATTTTGTGCCCATTGTTCGTGAGTTTCCCGATGTTTTCCCTTCAGACCTGCCGTGTATGCCACCCGACAGGGACATTGATTTTTGCATTGATCTGGCTCCGGGCACTAAGCCCATTTCTATCCCGCCATATCGTATGGCCCCGCCGGAGTTGAAAGAGTTAAAGGATCAGTTACAGGACTTGCTTGAGAAGGGATTCATTAAGCCCAGTGTTTCGCCTTGGGATGCGCCGGTGTTGTTTGTCAAGAAGAAGGACGGGTCAATGAGGATGTATATTGATTACCGGCAATTGAACAAGGTAACAGACAAGAATAAGTATCCATTGCTGAGGAATGATGATTGGTTTGATCAGTTTCGGGTGCCAAGGTATTTTCAAAGATTGACTTGCGATCTGGCTACCATCAGTTGAGGATTAGGGCATCCGATGTCCCTAATACAGCTTTCCGCACTCAGTACGGGCATTATGGGTTCTTGGTTATGTCATTCGGGTTGACGAATGCCCTAGCAGCTTTCATGGACTTGATGAACCGAGTGTTCAGGCCTTATTTGGATTCATTCGTGATAGTGTTCATTAATGATATATTGATATACTCCCGCAGCCAGGAGGAGCACGAGCAACACCTTAGAGTGGTTCTTCAGACTCTGAAGGATAGTCAGTTATACGCTAAGTTCTCGAAATGTGAATTCTGGTTGGGTTCAGTTGCATTTCTGGGCCATGTTGTACCAGCAGAGGCTATTCAGGTGGACCCAAAGAAGATAGAGGAAGTAAAGAGCTGGCCTAGACCAGCATCAGCTACAGAGATTCAGAATTTCTTGGGGTTGGCAGGCTACTATCGTTGGTTTGTGGAGGGGTTTCATCTATTGCAGCCCCGATGCCCAGATTCACCCAGAAGGGTGCTTAGTTCAGATGGTCATATGAGTGTGAGGTGAGCTTTCAGAAGCTCAAGACAGCTCTGACTACGGCACCGGTGTTGGTTTTGCCCACAGGTTCAGGGCCCTATACAGTCTATTGTGATGCTTCCAGTATTAGGCTTAGAGCAGTGTTGATGCAGGAGGACAAGGTCATTGCCTATGCTTCGAGGCAGTTGAAGATTCATGAAAAGAACTATCCGGTTCATGATTTGGAGTTGGAAGCCATAGTTCACGCATTGAAGATTTGGAGGCACTATTTGTATGGCGTGGCGTGTGAGGTGTTCACTAATCACAAGAGTCTTCAGTACTTGTTCAAGCAAAAGGAGTTGAATTTGAGGCAGAGGAGGTGGTTGGAGTTGTTGAAGGAATATGATGTCACCATTATTTATCATCCGGGGAAGGCCAACGTAGTGGCCGATGCTTTGAGTAGGAAGTCAACCAGTATGGGCAGTCTCGCTTATATTCCGGTCAGTCAGAGGCCGCTTGCTTTGGATGTTCAGGCTTTAGACAATCAGTTCATGAGACTGGATGTTTCTGAGCCCAGTCGTGTGTTATCTTGCACGGTCGCTCGTTCTTCATTATTGGAGCGTATCCATGATCGGCAGTTTGATGATCCCCATTTGTGTGTCCTTAGAGACACGGTGCAGCGAGGAGGTGCCAAGCAGGTTACCTTAGATGCGGATGGAGTTTTGAGATTGCAGGGGCTAGTTTGTGTGCCCAATATGGATGGTCTTCGAGAGTTGATTTTAGAGGAGGTCCATAGCTCCAGGTACTCTATTCATCCGGGTGATGTATCAGGATTTGCGGCAGCATTATTGGTGGCGTAGAATGAAGAAGGATACCGTAGCATATGTGGCTCGTTGTTTGAATTGTCAGCAGGTTAAGTACGAGCATCAGAGGCCTGGTGGTTTATTTCAGAGGATTGAGCTTCCCGAGTGGAAGTGGGAGCGGATTACTATGGATTTTGTTACTGGGCTTCCGTTGACTCGAAAGAAGTTCGATGCGATATGGGATATTGTTGATAGGCTGACCAAGTCAGCGCATTTCATTCTTGTAGCAGTCTCCTATTCTTCTGAGAGATTAGCTGAGATTTATATCCGGGAGATTGTTCGCCTTCATTATGTGCCAGCATCTATCCTTTCGGACCGGGGTACGCAGTTTAGCTCACGCTTCTGGAGAGCAGTTCAGCGAGAGTTGGGCACACGGGTTGATTTGAGCACAGCATTTCATCCCCAGACGGACGGTCAGTCCGAGCGGACTATTCAGATTCTAGAGGTTATGCTTCGAGCTTTTGTCATTGACTTTGGAGGTTCGTGGGATCAGTTCTTGCCTTTGGCGGAGTTTGCCTACAACAACAGCTACCAGTCGAGCATCCAGATGGCTCCTTATGAGGCTTTATATGGTAGACGGCGTCGGTCTCCAGTTGGATAGTTTGAGCCGGGAGAGGCTCGATTGTTGGGTACAGATTTGGTTCAGGAGGCCTTGGACAAGGTCAAGATCATTCAGGATAGGCTTCGTTCAGCTCAGTCTTGGCAAAAGAGTTATGCAGACCGCAAGGTTCGAGATGTGGCATTTATGGTTGGTGAGCAGGTATTGCTCCGAGTGTCGCCTATGAAGGGCGTGATGAGATTTGGGAAAAAGGGCAAGCTTAGCCCAAGGTTCATTGGTCCGTTTGAGAGTCTTGATCGAGTGGGAGAGGTGGCTTATAGACTTGCATTGCCGCCTAGCTTATCAGCCGTGCATCCAGTTTTTCGTGTATCCATGCTTCGGAGGTATCACGGCGATCCAGCCCACGTGTTAGACTTCAGCACTGTCCAGTTGGACAAGGATTTGTCTAATGAGGAGGAGCCGGTAGCTATTCTAGACCGGCAGGTTCGTCAGTTGAGATCCAAGAGTTTTCCTTCTGTGCGTGTTTAGTGGAGAGGTCAACCCCCTGAGGCATCGACCTGGGAGTCCGAGTCCGATATGCGGAGCCGTTATCCTCATCTTTTTCCGAGACCTTGAAAACCTCATTTAGGGTAGCCGCAATTTGCGTGCGCAGTCCGGGCGCGTAGCCGGAAGGCTTAAATATGAATTCTGTGAGAAAAATGCTAAATCTTGTTATTAAAATAAATAAATTTGACTTCGGTCAACATTTTGGGTAAACGGACCCGGACCTGTAATTTAACGGTCTCAGAGGGTCCGTAGGAAAATATGGGACTTGGGCGTATGCCCGGAATCGAATTCCGAGGTCCCAAGCCCGAGAAATGAATTTTTGTGTGAAATTGTTTTCTGGAAATAATTAAGGAAATTGGAAATGAAATTTGATTAAAAGACTATGGTATCGGGCCCGTATTTTGGTTCCGGCGCCCGGTACAAGTCTTATATATGGTTTAAGCGCTTTTTGTAAAGTTTGGTTGAAATCGGACGTCATGTGACGTGTTTCGGACTTAAAACTCTAAATTTGAAAGTTTATGAAGTTTGAAGAAAAACTAGTGATTTTGAGGTTTGATTCATTGTTTTGATGTTATTTTGGCGATTTGATCGCACAGATAAGTCTGTACGATATTTTTGAGGTTGTGTGCATATTTGGTTTGGAGCCCCGAGGGCTCGGGTGAGTTTTGGATAGCTGTCGGATTGCATTTTTGCATTTTTGGAAAATCTGGTATCACTGATCTGCAAGCTTCGCATTTGCGAGCCAGCATCGCAAATGCGAGCTTCTCATCGCAAATGCGAAGATGAGCCCTGGGCAGCTTGATCGCAAATGCGGCCACTTTCTTCGCAAAAGCGAAGGTCAAGTGTTCGCAAATGCGAGACCTTTTTCGCAAATGCGAAGGTCTCCTGATGGGTCTGAGTTCGCAAATGCGAACGGTTGTTCGCAAATGCGAACGGTTGTTCGCAATTCCCACATTTGGTCAGGGGTCGCAATTGCGAACCCCAGTTCGCAATTCCCATATCTGCAGCCCAGCAATTTTCATACTTAGTCGAATTTTAGGCCATTTTTCACCCCACTTTCAAAATACAACTCCTTAGGCGATTTTTCAAGAACAAGTTTCATCCCAAATCATTTGTAAGTCGATTTTTACTTATTCCTTCACTCATTAACATCATTTAACATGTTTTCCACTTTGAATCAATGATTTTCATGGGTGAAATTGGGAGTTTTGGGTAGAACCTAGGTTTTTCAAAAATTGGGGATTTGGACCTCAATTTGAGGTCCGATTTCAAAACAAATTACATATTTGAGTTCGTGAGGGAATGGGTAACCGGGCTTTGGTTCGAACTTCAGGTTTTGACCACGTGGGCCCGGGGGAGATTTTGGAATTTTTGGGAAAAACTTTGGAAAATTCATTTCTATGCATTCAAATTGATTCATTTAGTGTTTATTAAAGTAATTAAGTGACTTGTGACTAGATTCGAGCGGATTGGAGGTGGAATCATGGGGTAAAGCTATAGTTGAGGCTTGAGTTGAGTTCAAAGCATCGAGGTAAGTGTTTGGTTTAAACCTAGCTTGAGGATTAGGAGTTAAGTCATAATTGCTACTTGTTTATGTTGAGTACGACGTATGGGCATGGTGACGAGTATCCATGCGTCGGTGTCAAGCATGACCGTGAGTCTTAATTTGATAATTGTGTACCCTTGTTTGATCCTATGAACGTTGTGACTAAATATTGGTATTAGTTGTGCCAGGAAGAAGTTGAATAGGATTGGTTATAGCTGACTCTCCCTTGTCGGGATGTTTGACTTGTTGTTATAGTTCCCTTGCCGCGAAGAGTATTAATTTGATTGTTCCCTTGCCGGGAAGAGTATTAATTTGATTGTTCCCTTGCTGGGATTGTATTGTGCATTGTGTTGAAAGTAAAGGGAGCGGGTGGTACGCCTACCACAAGTGAAATTGCAATGGGAGCGGGTGGTACGCCTACCACAAGTGATATTGAAATGGGAGCGGGTAGTACGCCTACCACGAGTGATATTTAAATGGGAGCGGGTGGTACGCCTACCGTAAGTGATACTGAAATGGGAGCGGGTGGTACGCCTACCACGAGTGATATTGAAATGGGAGCGGGTGGTACGCCTACCACGAGATATTGAGAAATGGGATCGGGTTGCACGCCTGCAACAAGACGAGTTGAATATGAAAGTTGTCTTATCTTTTCATTATTGTTAGAAGTTAAACTGTAGATGCACGTACCATTAATCCTGATAGTTTGTTTCTATCTGTTACCCCTGAAGCATGCTCCCTTCCCCAGATTAAATTGTTATTTTCTTGCTATTTTTCTGTTGTACTTGTATATATATCTGTAAAGGTTTATCTGG
>NW_017681115.1:7846-11862 GCF_001879085.1 Nicotiana attenuata
TGGACTGTTTTGGGACGGACAGTTGGTATTGGACTGTTAATTAGTCTAGGGTAATTGTGTTCAATGAATAGTTTAATTGTCAACAGCATAAATATAGACGTTGATTGTAGATCTTCACTTGTAGTTAATAGTTCAACATTCAAATGGCATGATTGTAAAATTAGATTTTGGACTTGGATTGCATATTCATAATTATAGAAGTTGTTGCAATAAAGTTTGTACTTAAATGTATTGTTGTTTGCTGGTTTTTCGTTTAAAACTCAAATAGGATAAGTAAAGGTCAGTTCAGGTGTGAAAATGGTTAGAGATCATCAATTTCCTCTTTATCTTGGCATATAAGTCAAGCAAACAAAAATATAAAGTTCCTCATGGATTTAACCGATGAAATATTACTTTTGTATGTTAATGATACTACTGTTTTGTTGGTCCATACGCTGATTAGTGGTCTTATGTATTAGATCACCATTTAGTTAACACTAAGAATTCCAATAATAATCAGGTCTTAGTTCATAATATACATAGGAATCGGACTTTGATTTATATTGTTTGGGCCATGACTGGGCCTGACTTTCAGCCCAGCTCCTCAATGGGAAAAGCCCAGCTTATTTCTGATCAAACTGAACTTTACTGAAGTCCAAATTGCCGGGCCGCTTCATATTACAGGGATTGGGCCGAGTTTTCAGGCCCAACGTGCTGAAGGTCCATTTTAGTTGTTTAAATTTTGGACTTAAGGTTTGAGCCTCTTTGAATACTCCTAGTAATAATCGCATAACTAATCAATTAGGTCATTTAGAGACAAAATCAGTAGAAAATTATAGTTTACTCTAGGATGGCCTTTGAATAATAAAATGAGGTGAGCCCCGCCAAACAAAATGCATAAATTGCGGGGCCCTCTTTGAATGTTCATATTAAAATCCTTAGAATTCGAGACGCGCCATTTAGCGAATTTCATGGCCTCCCACAAAGTTAATAATACGTTAGTCGCTTTAGGCGCGCTTCTAATAATTTTACCTTCCTAAGCTCGGGTGCACATTTATGTGACCCAAATCCAAATCTCAACGAAGTCGAAATGTGTCAAAAATCGCGGGTGCATTTATGTGACGTGGTTCGAGATGCGTTTTCACGACGTTGCAATTCTCTTTAAAAATAAATAATAAAAGCGGTTTAAATTTAAAAAGCACATAAGTTAAAACATGTATTAAAATCAAATTTTTAGCCAATTATAATAATTTAAGCGACCGTGCTAGAACCACGGGATCCGGGGGTGCCTAACACCTTCCATCGGGTCAACAGAATTCCTTATTCAGAATTTCTGGTTCGCAGACTCCAACTGGGAAGTCGAAGTTTTCCTCGATTTGGGATTCAAGTTAAACCGGTGACTTGGGACACCAAAAGCCAATCCTATCCCAAGTGGCGACTCTAAAAATAAATAAATAATTCCATTTCGAATAATATCACTTTAAATGGAAAAACTCCCTTATACACTATCCTTCGGGGTAGGTGTGTAAAAAAGGAGGTGTGACAATCATGCTACTGAAAAACTTAGATCCACCGAATAGCTTATGTAATGGCACATAGATGGTATATAGAAGTTTTGACAATAACGTAATACACGGAAAAATTATGATACTGGTCAATATACTTCTAAGTATATTTTTATCCTCGAATCCAACTTTCGTCTTCCGAAACTAAAGAATATCCTTTTAAATTTGTGTGAAAATAATTTTAGGTATTTTTATATTTTATAATTATGATAAATAAAGCACGAGGACAAACATCCTAAATATTAGACTATATTTATTGCAATATATTTTCTTGCACGAACAACTATATGTTGCACTTTCAAGAGGAATATCAATATTGACAACAAGAGTTCTGGTTATGGTAGAGCAACCAAAGCATTAGAAGGAAACATACACAAAAAAAACATCATCTACAAAGAAGTGTACGGTAAGATACCATCACATCAAATACTTTTAAACTGTAATACATAATCATCTAACTAACGTGACTAAATTTATCATTTGTGTAAGTTCTAATGATGTCCTTTCATTTTGAATTCACGTATTATGCTAATTTAATAATATTTTCTGGCTTTTATATGATTTAAGTGTTTAAACCATCACGTGTCCTTATTAATGTCACGACCCAAATCCACTACGGGTCGTGATGGCGCCGGACACTGTTGTCAGGCAAGCCAACTAACTCATCCATTAATTTCTCTTTTAATAATTTTAAAAATCTAAGAGTTTTACTTCCATTTTTTTTCATATACATACAACCTCTGTTTCAATTCAAATGAAGAGATAACTAATAATACGTAACTTTCAAAGAAAAATCATTCCAGAACCCGGTGTCACAAGTGCATGAGCATCTACTGATAAGGACAATAAAATACAAATGTCTGTCCGAAATACAGTGGACAGAGAATGAATAAGTAAGGTACTGGAAGGGAACTACTCTAGCTGCGGGTTGTCTCGAACAACGCATCTCACCAAGTCCCAAATCATCCGTGCTGCTACCAAATGTGAAATATACCTGTGCAACAAAAATGCACAGAAGTGTAGTATGAGTATGTAATCAACGTGTACTCAGTGAGTATCCCGCCTAATCTCGAAGGGGTAGAGACGAGATGGCCAATTTCGACACTCACTAGAGGTCAATTATCAATATTCAATAATGCGAGAATAATCGTGGAGTCATATAGTAGTTCTAGTTCGGGAAGCCAGGAAAAAGAAAAACACCTTCAACAATAATCAAGGGCTTCAAGGTTTATTCTTTATTATCTTATCAGTTTATATCAAGCCACGTGGGGCCAATCCCACATTTACAATTTTCAAGTAACAGATAAACACGCGCAAATCATGCCGAGGTCGACGGCCCGCTCCAACAGAAATGTAAATTGTGCACTGCCGAGGGTCGAGCGCACGAACCATAGATGCATCTATTCTCACCGAGGCGTTCGGCCCGTTCCATAAATAAACACATACCCTGCTCGCGAATCATCCATGCGACGCAGGCACACGTAAAATACATGCTCAATCAGTCAAATAAGAACTTATCGGGGAATATTTATTCAAATAAAACTAATTCTCCTTTAACGATTTAAGAAATGAAGTTAATCCTTTTAGAAATTTACTTACCAATTCGATGTGAGTTAAACAATTCGAGCTACCAATGGGTTCACAATTAATCCACGTGCAACATGTTTTTTTGGGTCCTAACTACCCGGACAATAGCATAATAGTAGCTACGCACGGACTCTCGTCATCTCGTACGTACGTAGCCCCCACAAATAGGAGCACATAATCAATTACTTCACCTATGGGGTAAATTCCCCCTCACAAGATTAGAAAGGAGACTCACCTCGCTCCGAAGACTCATAACCGGCATTCAACATTCTTCCGAAGGCTTGAACCGACGCACAATGCACCAAAACTAGCGAATTAACGACAAACTAATGAGAACATGCTCAAATACTTGTTAGAAGTTCAAATTATACAGATTCCCAACTCCATTTAGTGAAATGACCAAAATGCCCTCGGGCCTAGGTGCCCGAAATCCAAAATTTCTCGAAGACAAAGGTTACCCATGACCTTAGGAACTCAATTATATATTTTTATCCTAATTCCATACTCAAAATCGTGGCTGAATTCCAAGAATATCATTTTCTAGGTTTCCGCCAAAAACCTCCATTTTTACACTAATTTTCATGCTTAAATCCATACATAATTGATGTATTTAACTCAAAAGTGATGGGGATGACATACTTTTATATAGATGACGAAGTTCCACTCTTTGGAGCTCCCCAAATCGCCCCAAGCCATGAACCAAATGAGAGAAATGATTCCATTCACGATTTTAAAACATGCCTACTGCCCAGCATTTTCGCTTCAGCGGAACCCTGTCCGCTTCCGCGGTCCCGCTTCTGCGGACCGCTTGCCGCTTCTGCGGCTCCCATCCACTCCAGGCCTTCCGCTTCTGCGGTCAGCCTACCACTTCTGCGGTTCCGCATC
>NW_017681116.1:0-749 GCF_001879085.1 Nicotiana attenuata
TAAAATATTACCTCTCAAAGGGATACATCCATCTGCATTGAACAGGCTCTCCAAGTCGTGCCTCGTGTACAAAGTGGATTGGAAGGTGTTCCATCACATCAAAAAACCCACATGGAAATATCTTTTCCATCTTAGTAGAAGTTACACGAATGTTCTGATCCATCCGGAGTAGGTTTTCTTCCCTTAATGTGGAAGAACACAAGTCTTTGAAAAATAAACTGATCTCTGTGATGGGTTTCCAGATTCGTTCAGGCAAACCACAAAATGCAATAGGCACTAAGGTCTCCATGAAAACATGACTTTTCAAATGGCTCAACTTCCCTACCTCCATATCAACTTTTTTCCCAAAATTCGACGCATAACCCTCAGGCATCTTCAATTTCGTTACCCAATCACAAATTTGCCGTCTTTCCTCCAATGTGTAACTTCCTTTGGGCTTGAACACCTTACCATTGTTTGCTGTCTGCAAGTATAGTTCAGGCCGCCTGCAATATTCTTGTAAGTCCATTCTAGCCTTCGGGTTATCCTTTGTCTTACCTTTAACATCCATCACTGTGTTGAACAAATTGTCAAAATAGTTCTTCTCAATATGCATGCCATCAAGGTTGTGACGGAGAAGATTATCCTTCCAATAAGGCAACTCCCAAAATATACTCTGTTTCGTCCAATTATGAGTAACACCGTATCCGGGGAATCTATAAGGTGGAGCTTCAGTAACTTTACTGAAGTTCTGGACCCTCTCCCAAATT
>NW_017681116.1:4546-7661 GCF_001879085.1 Nicotiana attenuata
AGAACTATTATTTTTATTGATGCCCGAGGGGCTTATGATGTTTCTGGACTGAGTGAATCTTTCAGGCCTTGAGCGTATTGTGAGGAGGCTTTCAGGCCTTGAGCGTATTGTGAGGAGGCTTTCAGGCCTCGAGTGTATTGTGAGGGGGCTTTCAGGCCTCGAGTGTATTGTGAGGAGGCTTTCAGGCCTCGAGTGATATGTGAGGAGGCTTTCAGGCCTCGAGTGTGATGTGTGAAGGCTTTTAGGCCTTATATGACTTTACAATATTAATAATGGCTAAACAAACTAAACCCAATGCCTAAATATAGTTTTCTAAGCTTTTCTTACAAAAATTCCAAGAATCGACCCCGGGCCCGCTTGGTCAAAACACGAGGTTCGAACCAATTCCATGTCACCCATTCCCCCACGAACCCGGATATACAATTTGTTTTCAAATTCGACCCCAAAACGAGGTCTAAATCAAAGAAAATCGAAAAGCCGTAACTCTACCCTTTTCCCCCAATTTCAACCCTAGATTACATGATTTAGGTTTAGAAACTCATTAATTAATGAAGGAAGATGAAGGAAATGAGTGGGAATTTACTTACCCAAGAAGCTTCGGTGAAGAAGTGCTCAAAAATTCGCTCAAGAGCTGTGGAGAAGAAGAACTCGTGTGAAATATGGACTAAATCCCGTCACTGTTCTGTTTGGGGGTATTTAAAATCACTGGGCAAAAATGCCCTTTGCGTTCGCGGGAAGGGGATCGCGTTCGCGAAGGGTAAGCTGGCGAAGCATCACGAACGCGGAAGGTGAGTCGCGAACGCGTAGAAGGAAAAAGGCTGTGGTCCTGGGCCTGGTCTACGCGAACGCGTGAGGGGACACGCGAACGCGATGAAGAAGAGGCTGATACTACGCGAACGCGAGGACTAGTTCGCGAACGCGATGAAGGAATTACTGGGGGTCCTAAGTTGGCCTACGCGATCGCGATGATGGAGACGCGAACGCGAAGGAGACCAACACTGAAGCTATGCGAACGCGAGGGAAGAATGCGAACGCGAAGAAGGAATTCACTGTGTAAAAATTGCAGAAAATCTGTGTCACGACCCGGATTTCCCACCATCGGGATCGTGATGGCGCCTACTCGTGGTAGCTAGGCAAGCCAACCTATTTACCTTTCATTAATAAATAAATCTGTTAACAATCTATAGCATCAATAAGAAATATGAAATTTAATAATAATAATAGTGGAAGTCTAGTTTATATGTCTGAATCAAAACGCGGAATAGTCAACAATAGCCTCTACCCAAGATTTGGTGTCACATTACTCACGAACTGCTACGAATTTACTAAATACAAAGGGCTGAAAGAAACATATAAGTTGTCTGTCTCGAAAACAATGAGGCAACAGTCTAAAGAGAACATAAGGAAGAGACGCCGGGCCTGCGGACGCCTGCAAGGCTACCTCGGTCTCGTAAAGTGAAAGCCTACTCCCGTACTAATGCTGCTGCTCCTCAAAACCTGGACCTGTGCAGAAATTGCATAGAAGTGTAGCATCAGCACAACCGACCCCATGTGCTGGTAAGTGTCTAGCCTAACCCCGGCGAAGTAGTGACGAGGCTAGACCGGACACCACATAAACCTGTACAGCTATAAATATACAACGGAATCAAAATACCAGGCAAGTAACAATGTGGGAGGGGAAACATGCTATGGGGAGATAACAATATTAACAGTAATCCAAAGTAACCAACTAAAGCAGCTTAGAATTACAGTGAACAAGAACCAATACTCAAAATAAACACATGGTATCAATAACTGTTGCGGCGTGCAACCCGTTCCACAATTACTATTGTTGCGGCGTGCAACCCGATCCACAAATACCACTGTTGCGGCGTGCAACCCGACCCATATCATTTATCACATATCATTGTTGCGGCGTGCAACCCGATCCTCATATATTATTGTTGCGGCGCGCAACCCGATCCACGAATACCACTGTTGCGGCGTGCAACCCGATCCTTATCATTCAACAGTCTGGCTCCCCAAACAACAGTCACAAATAAGGGGCATACAATAACCAAATATTTGAAGATATCCCGGCAAGGGAAAGAACCAACAAGTTCAACCAAACGTCCCGTCAAGGGAATAATCAACAACGCTTTCTCTTTCTTAATTTTCTTATGTTATAATCCACTTTACCATTTTTGAACCAACGCTCCAAAGAGTCAAGTCATTTCATATACCTTCAATATTCGTATCACAATTCGAGCCAATGCTTCTAGGAATCCACGATCATATCATCGTTCACATATTATTCATAACATATAGAAATCTTCCAATAAACACGAAATTCACAACCAATTCATGATAATCACATTATAAGGACTCACGGTCATGCTAGACACCAATGTATAGATACTCGTCACCTTGCCTATACATCGTACTCGATCATATAACAATTAGCAACAGGACTCAACTCCTATTCCCTCAAGCTAGGGTTAAACCAAACACTTACCTCAAAGCCCTGAAATCCACTTAATCCTCAACTATTGCTTTACCTCGCGGTTCCACCTCCAATTCGCTCGAATCTAATCACAAATTGCTCAATTACTTTAATAAACACTATATGAATCAATTTGAATGCATAAAAATGAATTTCCCAAGTTTTTTCCAAAAAATTCCAAAAACGCCCCCGGGCCCACGTGGTCAAAACCCGAGGTTCGAACCAAAACCCGATTACCCATTCCCCCACAAACTCAAATATGTAATTTGTTTTGAAATCGGACCCCAAATCGAGGTCCAAATCCCCAATTTTTAGAAAACCTAGGTTCTACCCAAAAACCCCAATTTCACCCATGAAAATCCTTGATTTCAAGTGGAAGACATGCTTAATGATGTTAAAAGTTGAAAGAATTGAGTAAAAATCAACTTACAATTGATATGGGATGAAGTTTGCTCTTGAAAAATCGCCTATGGTGTTTGGGTTTTGAAAGAATGGTGAAAAGTGATGAAAATTCGACTAAGTATAAAATTTGCTGGGCCTCGGATATGGGAATTACGAGCCTTGGTTCGCATTTGCGAACAAGACAGGGCTGGGAATTGCGATCCTTGGTTCGCATTTGCGAACACTGGGCCT
>NW_017681116.1:8940-11861 GCF_001879085.1 Nicotiana attenuata
TATTACCTAATACACTTATACTTAGTGCATAGTATAGCGTAAGTATATATATTAATATATATATAAGCTATATTCGATATAACATTACCTAATATACTTATACTTAGTGCATAGTATAGCATAAGTATATATTATATATATATATATATATTACCTAATACACTTATACTTAGTGCATAGTATAGCGTAAGTATATATATTTATATATATATATATATAAATATATATATATATATATATATATATATATATATATAAGCTATATTCGATATAACATTACCTAATACACTTATACTTAGTGCATAGTATAGCATAAGTATATATATTCGATATAACATTACCTAATACACTTATACTTAGTGCATAGTATAGCGTAAGTATATATATTCGATATAACATTACCTAATACACTTATACTTAGTGCATAGTATAGCGTAAGTATATATATTATAATATATATATATATATATATATATAAAAGCTATATTCGATATAACATTACCTAATATACTTATACTTAGTGCATAGTATAGCGTAAGTATATATATTATATATATATAAGCTATATTCGATATAATATTACCTAATACACTTATACTTAGTGCATAGTACAGCGTAAGTATATATATTACATATATATAAGCTATATTCGATATAATATTACCTAATACACTTATACTTAGTGCATAGTATAGCGTAAGTATATATATATATATATATATATATATATATATATATATATATATATATATATATATATATATAATACTAAGTGTATAGTATATATATGTAGATATAGTATAGCGTAAGTATATATATTATATATATATAAGCTACATTCGATATAATATTACCTAATATACTTATAATTAGTGCATAGTATAGCGTAAGTATATATATTATATATATATAAGCTATATTCGATATAATATTACGTAAAGTATAGCGTAAGTATATATTATATATATATATATATATATATATATATATATATAGACACACACACACGCTTCGTAGTGCTATTCATCCCTTGTATTACAAAAGTGTTAACGGCTAACATTTATATTATTTATTTAGTAAATACAAAAGTGATTTTTAATTTTGACCAATGGTGACCTAAATAGCGACCAACTTTGGTCGCTAAACATACATAATTTTAAATTAGCGACCCAAGTTGGACGCTAAATTTTATTGTTCTTAGCGACCAACATTGGTCGCTAAAGTTGAATTATATTTATTTATATTTTATAATTTTTTTTAAACAAAATTATAATTCTTAAAATTTTATAACTGGGTCCCAAATGAGAGACCAAAGTTGGTCTCCATCTGTTTACTCTTTATATAGCGACCAAGTTTGGTCGCAAATTTTAAATTTTATTTATTTATATTTTATTATTTTTTAAAAATAATATTACAATTATTAAAATTTCATAGGTGGTTCCTAGGAAGCGACTAACGTTGGTCGCTAATGTGAGTAATTCTTTGACTAAGCAAGTCTGACCAGTCCAGTCAACAGTTTGACAAAATTTTCGACCAAGTGGCGACCAACGTTGGTCGCTAATTTATTTAAAATTATTATTTTATTATTTTCACCAGTTTAGCGACCAACTTTGGTCGCTTTCCTTGACAGACCAACGTTGGTCGCTAAACTTTGGTCGCTTTTTGCAGGAATTCTAGTAGTGTATGTCACCATGTGGCAAAGGAAAGTTGAAGATTCTAGGCTAGTTGAATCTATCCCTTGCTCTGAGATTCACAATCAAGTATAATAAGTTTGTTTTTGGAATGCAGTACGAAATTATGATTTAGGTTGTTGTTTGCTCATGGTGGCACTTAAAACTTCAAAATCAGGAAGCGGATCTATATCAATAGCTTAACTAACGTATTACTTAGTAGCATCTGTATTTTCGACCTGCTGCAACGATTTGTTTGTGCTTTGCGGGGAATTGGTAATTTGGTAATTGTCTTGGGTAGTCGCAGTGTTGTTCCTAGTCTTAGATACTCATTGTTGTTCTATTTAGATTTGTGATACTCGGTGAATAGGTTTTATAAACTTTGTAAGTCATTGTTGAGTTCCTTCTATTTCAGATAATTGATTAATGGGTAGGCTTTATGGAGTTTGTAAGTCATTGTTGAGTTCCCCCTGTTGTGTAAATTTCACTAATGGATGTATGGGTCAGAATCCGACCCCACGATAATTAACGAATCTAATCCCGTCTTAAGCTAATTCATGATCAATTAGTGGCACGACCACTCAGAATTAACGATATTCAACCCGCATCTGGTTCGATCAGCAAGGCCATGGCCTATCCGCCACCATAAAGGCGAAATCCCAACGTGGTCACGGCCACTTATTGCCAGCTCAAGAAGCTCACAGCTATAAATACCAAGAGAGGGAACCCTAGAAAAGGGGGGCTGCTTCTTGACCACTATTGACAAAAGAGAGAGAGAAGAGAAAAACATACCCATCTTATGGGAAGAAAAAACACCATTGTAAGGCTCTGAATCTCTTCATGGAGAGGCAGACCAAACAAATATTATCAATAAAAGCTGTTAAGATTTCTTCTCCTAACCTTGAGTACTTATTTTCATGTTCTTCGCTTGGTCCAATGGATTATTACGATTTGCTATGATTTTCCCGTAACTTATTTATATTGTTTTGCACTCATAAAGCACACGATAACTTTTGAGCAAATAATTTGGCGCCGTCTGTGGGGATTTCCTAGCAAAATCGCGTAGTTCTTCCCTGGACCAAAAGGAAAGAAACGCCAAGCTCGAGGAGGAACTCGAAGATCTCAAATCAAGATCTAAGTCCTCTCTCTCTCTCGCCGATCTCAGATAGTGCAAACAAGAAGAAGAACGCCCCCCCCCGTCCTTACAAGTGGAACGTCTCGTAGTAACGCAGTACGCGTCCGTCCGGTACA
>NW_017681117.1:0-4685 GCF_001879085.1 Nicotiana attenuata
CCATACTCAGTCCAAAATCACATAAGCCTTTCGGCACAATAAAATAAAAATATTCAGCCCAAACTTCATTTAAAAATATTACTTTAGTTTCTACTTTTAGAAAAATGGCTGAGTTTACAAAACAGTGTTAAATACCAGGACTGAGTTCAATATCTAGAAATATGGTAAGAAACCAGTAAAATAATCCCTGAAGGATTCAAGTAGTTGGCACGAAGCCCAATTATGACAATTAATTCATTTTCATAAGGATATCACAAAACTACAATCAATTAGGTAGTAATTTTATTAAGCGGGACGGACCAAGTCACAATCCCCGACGGTGCTCTACCCCACGCCCGTTATCCGGCGTGCAAGTCACCTCAACATAGCACTACAATGTGCAAATTCGGGGTTTCAAACCCTCAACACAGCATTTACATTTATTACTAACCTCAAGCTGGCCAAAGTCCTAGCCTGCTATGCCCTTGCCTTTCAAATTAACCTCCTCGTGCGTCGAATCTGACCAAAACCACAACGAATACGTCACAATATGCTAATGGGACAATACCCAATCGAAAACAATCGAAAAATAGTGAAATTCCCGAAATTAGCAAAAACCCGAGCCCCGAACCCACTTCTCGAAAATCAGTAAATTTATCATCAACGGATTTCTTATCTCGCCACGAGTCTATACATATAAAGAACACCAAAATCGAAGTTCAAATGACCCTTCAAATTCCCATTTTTGTTCTCTTAGGTTTCAAGCCCTAAACCACCATTTTTGACCTTAATTCCTTGAGTTTTCAGTCTAATTTCATGTATTTGCATGATAAAATCGTGTTCTAAGTCCAAGGATGCTTACCTGATCGAAGTCCTTGAATTTCCTCTTCAAAATCGCCCAAAAACTCCCCAAGTCCGAAGTTAAAAATATGAACTCCTTCAAAATTCGCGAAGGAAATAAAAACCTCTTCTGATCAGTTCTTTCCGCATCTGCGGTACCTTTGTCGCTTCTACGACTACCGCATCTGCGGTAATTATCCGCTTCTGCGGCATCTCCTTAAAAATCCAAACCCGCTTCTCCGGTCACTCTTCCGCATCTGCGGCTCCGCAGATGCGGCTCCCCCAACCGCTTTTGCGAAAACAGCACTCAGGCCCGAAATTCGCTTCTGCGATCCTCCCTTCGCTTCTGCGCGACCGCACCTGCGGTCCCACAACCACAGGTACCAGATACCAGCAGACCTGCAATCTCCAAACTTCAATTTTCATCCCGTTAGCCATCCGAAATCACCCCGAGGCCCCCGGGACCTCAACCAAAAATACAAACATGATCCAATACCTTATTCAAACTTGCTCCAATCATCAAAACATCGCAAACAACACTAAAACCATCATTTCTCATCGAATTCAAGCCTAAGTTCTTCCTAAACTTCCGGAACACGCATTCGATCAAAAACCCAACCAAAACACCTCCGAATGACCTGAAATTTTGCACACACATCCCAAATCACCTAACGAAGCTACTGCAACTCTCGAAATTCCATTCCGACCCTCGGATCAAATTCTCACCTATCAACCGGAATTCGCCAAAATTCTAACTTCGCCAATTCAAGCCTAATTCTACACCGGACCTCCAAAATTACTTCCAATCACACTCCTAAGTCACAAATCATCACCCGAAGCTAACCAAATCATCGGAATTCATATTTGAGCCCTCTAACACAAAAGTCAACGTCCGGTTGACTTTTCCAAAACAAACCTTCCTTAAAGAGGCTAAGTGACTCATTTCCTTCTAGAACCAATCCAAATCAACTCTAACACGTCTAATACTGATACTGAAGCATAAAGAAATAGAAAATGGGGAAAACGGGGCGGTAACACACGTGACGACGGGTTGGGTCGTCACATCCTCCCCAACTTAAACAAACGCTCGTCCTCGAGCGAGTCAAGAAACATACCCGATGCCTCAAATAGGTGAGGGTATATGCACCGCATCTCCCGCTCGGTCTCCCATGTAGCCTCCTCCACGGGCCGACCTCTCCACTGCACTTTCACCGAAGCAACATCCTTTGACCTCAACTTCCGAACCTGACGATCCAAAATGGCTGTTGGCTCTACCTCATAAGTCAAGTCACCCTCCAGCTGAACTGTACTGAAATCTAGAACATGGGACGGGTCCCCAATGTACTTCCGGAGCATAGACACATGAAAAACTGGATGCTCGCCCGACAAGCTAGGTGGCAAGGCAAGCTCATAAGCCACCTCCCCGATCCTTCTAAGTACCTCAAAAGGCCCAATGAACCGCGGACTCAGCTTCCCTTTCTTCCCGAATCTCACAGCACCCTTTGTGGGTGAAACCTTCAGTAAGACTTTCTCACCAATCATATATGATACATCTCGGACCTTCCTGTCTGCATAACTCTTCTGTCTCGACTGTGCTGTACGAAGTCTCTCCTGAATCACCTTCACTTTCTCCAAGGCATCCTGAACCAAATCTGTCCCCAACAATCTAGCCTCCCCAGGCTCGAACCAACTAACTGGAGATCTACACCGCCTCCCATACAAGGCCTCATACGGTGCCATCTGAATGCTGGACTGATAGCTATTGTTGTAAGCAAACTCTGCAAGCGGTAGAAATCGATCCCATGATCCTCCAAAATCAATAACACAGGCACGTAACATATCCTCCAATATCTGAATGGTGCGCTCGGACTGCCCGTCCGTCTGAGGGTGAAAAGCTGTGCTCAACTGCACCTGAGTACCCAACTCTCGCTGAACCGCCTACCAAAACTGAGAGGTGAACTGAGTGCCCCGATCTGATATGATGGAAACTGGGACACCATGCAATCGAACTATCTCCCAAATATAAATCTCAGCCAGCCGCTCTGAAGAATAAGTAGTACAAACCGGAATGAAGTGCGCGGACTTGGTCAGCCTGTCCACAATCACCCAAATAGCATCAAATTTCTTCAGAGTCCGTGGGAGTCCGGTAACAAAATCCATAGTGATCATCTCCCACTTCCACTCAGGAATAACCATCTGCTGATGTAAGCCACCCGGTCTCTGATGCTCATATTTCACCTGCTGACAGTTAAGACACCGAGCTACATACTCCACGATATCTCTCTTCATCCTCCGCCACCAATAGTGCTGTCTAGGATCCTGATACATCTTTGCGGCACCCGGATGGATGGAATACCGCGAGCTATGGGCCTCCTCTAATATCAACTCTCGAAGCCCATCTACCTTGGGCACGCAAATCCGGCCCTGCATCCTCAACATACCATCATCCCCAATAGTCACGTCCCTGACATCATCATGCTGAACCCTGTCCTTAAGGAAAAGCAAATGCGGATCCTCATACTGACACTCCCTGATACGGTCATACAAGGAAGACCGAGAAACCACACAAGCCAACACTCGACTGGGCTCTGTAATATCTAGTCTCACAAATCGATTGGCCAAGGCCTGAACCTCAACTGCAAATGGCCTCTCCTCAACTGGAATGTATGCCAAGCTCCCCATACTCACCGACTTCCGGCTCAAAGCATCGGCCACTACATTGGCCTTCCCCGGGTGATACAGAATAGTAATGTCATAGTCCTTATGTAACTCCAAGCATCTACGCTGCCTCAATTAAGATCCTTTTTCTTGAACAAGTACTGAAGACTGCGATGATCAGTGAATACCTCACAGGATACGCCATACAAGTAATGCCTCCAAATCTTCAGTGCATGAACTATAGCAGCTAGCTCCAAATCATGGACGGGGTAGTTCTGCTCATGGGGCTTCAACTGACGAGAAGCATACGCAATAACTCTACCCTCCTGCATCAAAACACAACCAATCCCAACTCTCGAAGCATCGCAATATACCGTATAAGATCCTGAAGCTGATGGCAAAACTAACACTGGAGCTGTGGTCAAAGCCGTCTTGAGCTTCTGAAAGCTCTCCTCACACTCGTCCGACCATACAAATGAGACACCCTTCTGAGTCAACTTGGTCAAGGGCGATGCAATAGAGGAAAAACCCTGCACAAATCGGCGATAGTAACCTGCCAACCCAAGGAAGCTGCGAATCTCTGTGGCTGAGGTCGATCTAGGCCAACTCTGCACCGCCTCTATCTTCTCGGATCAACCTGAATTCCCTCGCTGGACACCATGTGTCCCAAGAAAGCCACTGAACCGAGCCAGAACTCACACTTAGAGAACTTTGCATAAAGCCTCTCCTCCCTTAATCTCTGCAACACAACTCGCAAATACTGCGCGTGCTCCTCCTGACTACGCGAGTATACCAGGATATCATCAATGAACACTATGACAAATGAATCTAGATAAGGCCGGAATACACTGTTCATCAGATGCATGAACGTTGCTGGGGCATTGATCAAGCCGAAAGACATGACAGGAAATTCATAGTGACCATATCTAGTCCTGAAAGTAGTCTTATGAATATCTGAATCCCTGATCTTTAGCTGGTGATAACCCGAACGGAGATCAATCTTCGAGAACACCCTCGCTCCCTGAAGTTGGTCAAACAAATCATCAATGCGAGGTAGGGGATACTTGTTCTTAATTGTTACCTTGTTCAATTGCCTATAATCGATGCACATTCTCATTGTGCCATCCTTCTTCTTCACGAACAGAACTGGTGCACCCCAAGGTGACATACTAGGCCGAATAAACCCCCGTTATCCAGGAGCTCTTGAA
>NW_017681117.1:7049-11859 GCF_001879085.1 Nicotiana attenuata
AATTTCTGAGCAATCATTGTAAACATTATTGTATGAACGTGAAAATACATGTCAATTTGTTTCATCCTTGTAAACTGCATCTTCAACATCATATTCCACTCGTGCCAAACAAATACTATAGCAACGCTTATAATGAGTAGTTGCGCACTTCCAATACTACCACCCCCTAAATTTGGCAAAGGCATATTTGCGGTAAAACCAGTCGATCAACGGTGTAGTCGACGGTTCCGTGCCTTTCCCTCTTGAGTTGTCCGCTCAAGGGTACCAGTCTAGCACTTCAAGATAGAAACCTTACTCCGTTAAACTGTACATGCATCATGGTCAAACCTAGCCGAGTCAGTTATGTTGTCCACATAATGACTCCTTAAGATAGCCTTGTCCAAAGTCCACCGGATTTCCTTGAAACCCAAACGGACACCTCCACGTTCTGTGCATTTATTTGGAGAACTTAAGTGCTTTGCTATGCTAATTATTGATTTAAATAGTCGAGTCTGGTGGGGGTAAGGGCCTAACACTCTGTTTTGCAGAAAATGAGGCACGAGATCCCCAGATTTGTCATGGTAACCAACATTCATCCAAGGCTACTGAATTGGTGGAACGACCTCCATTCTAGTGATCAAACACTCGTCCGCAAGTACCTAGGGAATCTGCCTTCTCTCCTAGAGATTCAACCTAACAACAGAATCATATAGGCTGCAACATTGTTCTGGGATAGTGACAAATCTGTGTTTCGCTTTGGTGATCTAGAGATGACTCCTTTACTTGAAGAGATAGGGGGTCTAGCTGGAATTCCTTGGGAGACACCGGGTATGCTTATGCCAGAAAATCGCAAAGGAAGGGGTTTCCTTAAAATGATGGGGTTGAAGAAAAACCCAGACTTAACCTGTTTGAAAGACTCTTACATCCCGTTTGACCATCTATACGAAAGGTACGGCCATAGCAAGTCATACCGCACCTATTCAGACGAATTTGCTATCACCTCATTGGGGCATGTCCATAGAAGGGTCTTTGTTTTCATGTTTTGCTTTTTGGGGATGATCGTGTTCCCTATGAAGAAGGCTAGGATTCACACCAGACTAGCCATGGTAACCAAAACTTTGATGGAAGGAATTGGTGGGCAAACTTTCAGCATAGTGCCCATGATCGTCGCCGAGATATACCGCGCCTTGATCAAGTGTCAACAACAAGGCAGTCATTTTGAGGGTTGCAACTTATTGCTTCAGCTTTGGCTCATGGAGCACCTCCAGAAAGGAGAATACCGACAGGAGATCCTACGCAGAGATTGGGATGATCATATCGCCTTCCACCAGCCGAGGCGTATGAATTATATGCCAAAGATGTTCGCTCAGCCAGAGGACGCCAGAGGGTGGGTAGAACTGTTCGAAAATCTAAAAGAAGACCACGTGCAATGGATGTTTGAGTGGTTCCCTACGGATGAATTCATTGTCCGATCCCGAGATGCACCATTTCTCATACTGATTGGTTTGAGAGGGACTTATCCTTACGTTCCTCTCCAAGCCATGAGGCAAGCTGGAAGAAGACAAATCATACCAAGGGTTGATAAAACAAGTCACCTCAGGGCTGATTTCCAAGACGATGATAGCCCTCACAGGTGCCAAGCTCAGCATTTGTGGCATTGCAAAATCGCTTTGGGGAAGGAATCCATCGAGCCAGACAGGTACCACGCCGGTTGCGTGCCGCATTATTCGGGTTGGTTAGAAGACGATGGCATGGGTCAGCCGAGATTCGTTCAAGGTCACCGAATTGTTGACGAGCATGCTGAAGCACGGGTTAAGTATAATCAACTGCGCAAGAGAATTCGAGAGTGTGAAAGTGAGCACCGGGAAATACAAGAAGCCCATCAGAAATTGATCGATGAGTGGAAAGAAATGGCTGTCAGCGCCAACAACCGACTAGGATATTTGGAGCGGGGTCTAGTAGAGCTGGAAGGAAAGTTCATCAAGAGGATCGAAGACTGCCAAAACGCCGAAGGAAATGCGGGCGGACATCTGGCCCGAGCCTACTTACTGCTAGGACTACGCGAGTTGGTGGAGCTGTTCGAGGGAGACAAGACTGCCAAATCTGGGGAAGGTCCTTCTGGGACCAAGTAGTTAGGAGTCCTTTATTTTTCTTTAATAATGTAATAAGGCCAATGGCCACTAGTGACATTTACTTTCTATTATTTAGAGTCGTTTTGGATTCGTCTTATTTTTATCAAATAAAATGAGGCATTTAGCATTATAAGTTCTCCAAAGCTATTTGTCGCTAGGCCTACCTCGGGCACAACGAGGCACCAAAATTAGGGCGCGATTTATATTCTCACCCAATGTGTTTAAATACTGCAATACTTTTTCCTCAGAATCCGCACTAACTTGTTACCTTTTTATTTTTTTTCTTTTATTTTTATTCCCCCCCCCCCCAAAGGTTAGTTCGTGCATTCTGGCACCATCACCATACTCCACAAGATCCAAGGGCCCTCCACCTCCTCCTCCTCCTCCTCCTGTCCGGAACAAAAACAAAGGCAAAATGGGAGATACAAGCGCCAGAAAGGAGATTGAGATTCCTCAGGGTACCCCGGTTGCTAAGGAAACTACTGCACAACTGGAACAAAAGCTGTTGAAATTTCGAGAAGAACTGGATCAGGTTCGGAATTTGGCAAACCTGTCATTTTCCCTCACCGCCCCTGATGTCAACACCCAAAATCCCGCACCTCCACAAAACACCCCGCAACCACAAATACAACCCACTCATACCTGTAACACATGCCACACTCCCAATAATACCCCACTACTCATTCCCCAGCCACTGAACACCACAAATGACCATCTCCACAACACTCCTATTTACGTGGATGTTGTACCCCACTACGCCCAACCCATCTCAAATGCACCTGAGTCTGATGACAAGGACTCCCTCATCAGGAACTTAGCGGCAGAGCTCAAGAACTTAACCAGCCGAGTTCAGGGCGTAGAAGGTAACAAAGGCATTGAAGGATTGAATTACGAGGACTTGTGCATTCAACCAGATGTTGAACTTCCGGAGGGGTACAAACCTCCCAAGTTCGAAATGTTTGATGGAATGGGAGATCCCAGAGTCCGCCTGAGGACCTATTGCAATAAGCTAGTGGGGGTCGGAAGAGATGAGAAGATCTGTATGAAGCTCTTCATGAGGAGCTTAAAGGGAGATGCACTATCCTGGTACATCAGTCAAGACCCCAAGAAATGGACGAGTTGGGTAGGTATGGCATCGGAATTCATGGATAGATTCCGGTTTAATACAGAGAACGCACCAAATGTATTCTACATACAGAATTTGAAGAAGAAACCCATCGAAACATTCCGCGAGTACGCTACTCGTTGGAGGTCAGAAGCTGCAAAGGTCAGGCTGGCCCTAGAAGAAGAGCAAATGAATAGATTCTTCGTCCGGGCTCAGGATCCCCAATATTACGAGAGGTTGATGTTGATCGAGGGTCAAAAGTTCTCTAATATCATCAAACTCGGAGAAAGAATCGAAGAGGGCATCAAGAATGGTATGGTTACAAATCTTGAAACATTGCAAGCCACCAATAAGGCTTTACAAACTGGTGGCGCGTCCAAGAAGAAAGATGTAAGTGCCGTGATGGTCGCACAGGGAGCCAAATCACCACCAAAATACCACACTTACCCATCGCCTCCACTTACATATCAGCCCATCCTGAATTACCAAGCACGCACCCTCTTATCCACCTCCCGTTTACCAATCCTCTCCACCTCTTGAATTTGAAGTGCCTCCCTCTGCAAAGGCGCCCGGACCAATCGAGGTTGAATTTGGAGTTCCAAAGGCACTTACACCCTTTGAAGTTGTTGTGTTACCACCAAGGGTGCCTATTCCGGTGGCAATGACTGACATAACACCATTCCACTCAAATGCCATACCATGGGATTACACTGCCGAAGCTAGGCGGAAAGGAAAAACAAAGACAGGAGAAACGATTGCCGCACAAGGGATGACTAGAACAGGGAGGGTCTACACCCCAGAGCACCTAGCCGAATCCGGTAAGCAAGCCCCGGGACGTCCCATTGAGACAGGACCCGACGATCTTTGGAGGAAAATACAGGCTAAGGAGTACTCAGTCGCTGAATAGCTGAACAAAACACCAGCACAGATATCTATCCTGGCTCTTCTGCAGAGTTCAGACGCTCACAAGAATGCCTTAATGAAGATACGAAGCCTATGTGCCCAGCAATATAACCGGGGGTGAAATGGCGAATATGGTGGGGCAAGTGTTGGAGAGCCATAAAATAACCTTCCACGAAGACGAGTTGCCGCTAGAAGGTTTGAGCCACAACAAAGCACTGCACATCACCGTGCAATGTGAAGATTATTTCATCACTAGAGTCCTGATTGATGGAGGATCAAGCCTCAACATCTGTCCGCTGATAACTCTCAGAACTTTGGGGAAAAGCCTGCATGAGATCAAAGATGGGTCTATCAATGTCAAAGCCTTCGATGGATCCCAGAGATCTACTATTGGAGAAATCAGCCTGTGCTTGCAAATGGGGCCAACATGGTTCGACGTCGACTTCCAAGTGATAGACGTCCCGGAATCCTACAACTTGCTGTTGGGACGCCCCTGGATCCACGCTGCCGGAGCCGTAGCATCAACCCTGCATCAGGCGGTAAAGTTTGAATGGAACCCCCAAGAGGTGATCATTCATGGCGATGGTAGTAACCCCATATATAGTCGCCAGACTATCCCAATGATCGGGGGCAGAAGGAGAATAGGCGGAGAGACATACCACCACATCAAAAGGGTCAACGCTGTAGACAA
>NW_017681118.1:0-1419 GCF_001879085.1 Nicotiana attenuata
GGTAGGCCTTGTCGGCTGGTTTTTGTTGTATAGTCTCTCATGGTAGTGTGGTAGCTCGTACCGTATATATAGTTTCTTGATTGTCTAGTCATCCCATGTTATGTATGTTCATGCCATCATATTTTATTGTTGGTTGTCCATGACCCATGTCTACCATTTATATTGATTTCGTCAGCCCTAAAAGATAATAAAGAAGGTTAGATAAAATGTATGTTGGTACTCGGTAAGTATGGCCGGGTGCTAGTCATGGCCCTCCGTTTGGGTCGTGACATTACCTTTCCTCCTTCCGCTCCAGGTCCGAAAGTGTAAAACCTTAAAACGACGTAACTTTACGCTCATTTATCCGTTCTACGCGATTCCTCTTTTAATCTTATGTATTTTTCGCGGGCAAAACCGTTGACCAATAACTACAAGCCGCGCTCGGCGATAATATCACAATTAGAGGGCCCGACATGCCTGTCACACTAGGCCGCATGGAACGACGACATCGCAACTAGACGCCTTACGGATGCCGCCTTCGAGACCAAGGCATAGTGACATGTCAAGTGCAACAGTTTTAAGCCCGTAAGGTCGTGATTTATAATATCTACCTTTTAAATATTTTCCTTTTTTTTCCCTAATTATTTTCTTTTAAAATAAATTATTATTTCATTTAAAAAAAAATCGTTTACATTGCTTAAAACTCATTTATGAATCTTTTTTATCTACCGTCGATATACTAAAAGAAGTAAGATATAAATTTTGCCAAAAAGAGGGATGCAACACGAGGACTTTCTAGGGGGTCACCCATCCTAGTACTACTCTCGCCCAAGCACGCTTGACTTCGGAGTTCTGATGGGATCCGGTGCGTTAGTGCCGGTATGATCGCATCCGACATTCCTTGCACTCTAAATTCGCTTATTACCTTTCCTCCTTCCGCTCTAGGTCCGAAAGTGTAAAACCTTAAAACGACGTAACTTTACGCTCATTTATCATTTTTACGCGATTCCTCTTCTGATCTTATGTATTTTGGGCGGGCAAAAGCGTTGACCAATAATAACAAGCCGCGCTCGACGATAATATCACAAATAGAGGGCCCGACATGCCTGTCACACTAGGCCGCATGGAATGACGACATCGCAGCTAGACGCCTTACGGATGTCGCCTTCGAGGCCAAGGCATAGTGACATGTCAAGTGCAACGGTGTTAAGCCCGTAAGGTCGTGGTTTAAAATATCTACCTTTTAAATATTTTCCTTATTTTTATTTTTCCCTAATTATTTTCTTTTAAAAAAAATATTATTTCATGTAAAAAAACATCATTTACATTGCTTAAAACTCATTTATGAATCTTTCATATCTACAGTCGCTATACTAAAAGAAGTAAGATATAAATAAAGAGGGATGCAACACGAGGACTTCCCAGGGGGTCACCCATCCT
>NW_017681118.1:5312-6685 GCF_001879085.1 Nicotiana attenuata
TTTATCATTTTTACGCGATTCCTCTTCTGATCTTATGTATTTTGGGCGGGCAAAAGCGTTGACCAATAATAACAAGCCGCGCTCGACGATAATATCACAAATAGAGGGCCCGACATGCCTGTCACACTAGGCCGCATGGAATGACGACATCGCAGCTAGACGCCTTACGGATGTCGCCTTCGAGGCCAAGGCATAGTGACATGTCAAGTGCAACGGTGTTAAGCCCGTAAGGTCGTAATTTACAATATCTACCTTTTAAATATTTTCCTTATTCTTATTTTTCCTTTATTATTTTCCTTTAAAAAAATTATTATTTCATTTAAAAAAATTATTATTTTATTTAAAAAAAACATCGTTTAGTTGCTTATAACTCATTTATGAATCTTTTATATCTACCGTCGATATACTAAAAGAAGTAAGATATAAATTCTGCCTGAAAGAGGGATGCAACACGAGGACTTCCCAAGGGGTCACCCAT
Source organism: Nicotiana attenuata (assembly GCF_001879085.1). Lineage (NCBI taxonomy): Eukaryota > Viridiplantae > Streptophyta > Magnoliopsida > Solanales > Solanaceae > Nicotiana > Nicotiana attenuata. The sequence continues at coordinate 5,791 of NW_017681118.1, forward strand.
CCTAGTACTACTCTCGCCCAAGCACGCTTGACTTCGGAGTTCTGATGGGATCCGGCGCGTCAGTGCTGGTATGATTGCATCCAACATTCCTTGCACTCTAAATTCCCTTATTACCTTTCCTCCTCCGCTCTAGGTCCGAAAGAGCAAAACCTTAAAACGACGTAACTTTACAATCATTTATCCGTTTTACGCGATTCCTCTTTTGATCTTATGTATTTTTCCCAGGCAAAAGCGTTGACCAATAACAACAAGCCCCGCTCGACGATAATATCACAATTAGAGGGCCCGACATGCCTATCACACTAGGCCGCATGGAACGACGACATCGCAACTAGACGCCATACGGATGGCGCCTTCGAGGCCAAGGCGTAGTGACATGTTAAGTGCAATGGTGTTAAGCCCGTAAGGTCGTGATTTACAATATCTACCTTTTAAATATTTTCCTTATTTTTAATTTTCCCTAATTATTTTCTTTATAAAAAAATTATTATTTCATGTAAAAAAGACATTGTTTACATTGCATAAAACTCATTTATGAATCTTTTATATCTACCGTGGATATACTATTAGAACTAAGATATAAATTCTCCCAAAAAGAGGTATGCGAGGACTTCCCAGAGGGTCACCCATCCTAGTACTACTCTCGCCCAAGCATGCTTAACTTTGGAGTTCTGATGGGATTAGGTGCGTTAGTGCAGGTATGATCGCATCCGACATTCCTTGCACTCCCTAAATTCCGCTTACTTACCCTCCTGCCGCTTTGGGTGCGAAAGTTTTAAGCCTTAAAACGGCATAACTTTACGCTCATTTATCCGTTTTACGCGATTCCTCTTTTGATTTTACGTATTTTTCGCGAGCAAAACCGTTGACCAATAACAACCAGCCCGCTCGACGA
>NW_017681118.1:10251-11858 GCF_001879085.1 Nicotiana attenuata
TGATGAAAAGGAAATGTAGATTTCAATCAAAAGCAAGAATTGTTACTTTGCTTCACTCTATTGAAATTCATTCATGTTATGTAAACCCTCGACTTGTCATATACTGATGTATCATCATCAGACCACTAGTAAGTGTCGAAGTCGACCTCTCGTCTCTACTTCTTCGAGATTAGGCGGGATACTTACTGAGTACACGTTGTTTTCGTACTCATGCTACACTTGCTGTGCATTTTTGTTGCACAGGCACATGCATCTCTAGCAGCCTAGTGGGCGTAGCAGCATTGTTGAAACGGAGACTTAGGTGAGATGCACTTCCCGAGACGACCCGCAACCAGCAGAGTCTCTTTCAGATTTCCATATTTATTATCTGTCCTCTTTGTATTCCCGGACAGTTGTTGTATTATTTTGTTTCCTAGAGGTAGCTCATGTACTTGTGACATCGGGTTCTGGGACGATTACGGGATTGTTTAATATTGAGTTTGTTAAAGACATCAGTATCGATTCAGTAAAACTTTATAACTTATTGTTTAATGTATAAAAGGAACAATTTCGAAAATGTTAAAACAAGAAAGTTCAAGTAAATTGGTGTTGGCTTGCCTGACAGTGGTATCCGGCGCCATCAAGACCCTTTGTGGATTTTGGGTCGTGATATCCTGCGCGTTAGTGCTGGTATGATCGCATCCGACATTCCTTGCACTCTGAATTCCCGTATTACCTTTCCTCCTTCCGCTCTAGGTCCGAAAGTGTAAAACCTTAAAACAACGTAACTTTACGCTCCTTTATCCGTTTTACGTGATTTCTCTTTCGATCTTAGGTATTTTTGCGGGCAAAAGCATTGACGAACCGCGCTCGACAATAATATCACAATTAGAGGGCCCGACGTGCATGTCACACTAGGCCGCATGGAATGAGGACATCGCAACTAGACGCCTTACGGATGCTGCCTTCAAGGCCAAGGCATAGTGACATGTCAAGTGCAACGGTGTTAAGCCCGTAAGGTCGTAATTTACAATATCTACCTTTTAAATATTTTCCTTATTCTTATTTTTCCTTTATTATTTTCCTTTAAAAAAATTATTATTTCATTTAAAAAAATTATTATTTTATTTAAAAAAAACATCGTTTAGTTGCTTATAACTCATTTATGAATCTTTTTTATCTACCGTCGATATACTAAAAGAAGTAAGATATAAATTCTGCCTGAAAGAGGGATGCAACACGAGGACTTCCCAAGGGGTCACCCATCCTAGTACTACTCTCGCCCAAGCACGCTTGACTTCGGAGTTCTGATGGGATCCGGCGCGTCAGTGCTGGTATGATTGCATCCAACATTCCTTGCACTCTAAATTCCCTTATTACCTTTCCTCCTCCGCTCTAGGTCCGAAAGAGCAAAACCTTAAAACGACGTAACTTTACAATCATTTATCCGTTTTACGCGATTCCTCTTTTGATCTTATGTATTTTTCCCAGGCAAAAGCGTTGACCAATAACAACAAGCCCCGCTCGACGATAATATCACAATTAGAGGGCCCGACATGCCTATCACACTAGGCCGCATGGAACGACGACATCGCAACTAGACGCCATACGGATGGCGCCTTCGAGGC
>NW_017681119.1:0-5654 GCF_001879085.1 Nicotiana attenuata
TTCGCGGTCCGAGCTCCTGCTATTGTTGCGGTTCCTGTCAGATTTTGACGCCGTTTCCTCACTCAAATTTTGGAGTCAAGATTTGTGTAGTTGCTGATTTTCATTGTTATTGAGGTTCAATATCTCCCCCCTTCTCTTTACTTTACTTGTTAATAGTGGCGATAAATACAAAATTGCTTCTGTGATTGTTTGTTTTCCTACGAGTTTCTTATGAATTTTGTGTTAGTTTTAAAATTTATAATGTGTTGGTTGATGTTGAGTTACTGAAGTAATGTCTTTTGTTTTGTTAGTAGTGTTTGGAATTTAATCTTGATTTAGGTTGTTAGGCAAAGATTAGGCTAAGAAATAAAAGGCCTTGTTTTTGATGAATCGATTTCGAAAATTGAGTTGCTGGAGCGGATTAAAAGAAGCAAACCATGGTCTGGGCTTAGTTCAATGAAAAGGAGATTAGGATTATATGTTTATTGCCTTATCTGTTTTGTTTTGACCGTTAGTAGCATGCTTAGGCCAACCACGTTCGGGTAGGCAAGCCTTAGGATTTTGTTTGGATTTTGAGGCGAGAGGTCGTTCCTTTAGTTAAATTTATTCGGGGAATGCCCCGAAGTATTTGTATATATTTTATTCCGGGGAATGCCCCGTAGTATTCTGTAATTGGAGGCCGAAAGCGAACTCGTAGTATTTTTATTTTTGTTTTTTTTATTTTTCTTTTATTAGGTGGGGACGACCTCGAGCCTCTTATGTGTTTATTTTTCTTTTCCGTGTTTATTTTCACCTCAATTTGAATATTTTAAAAGCCCACTAGATCAAGTACGCAACCGTGACTTTCATGGGACTTGGGGAGTACCTAACACCTTCTCCCCGAGTCAAATGAACCCCCTTACCCGAATCTCTGGTGCAGACTTAGTTTTGGAGTCCAAAGTATGTTAAAAGGAAAAAATCATTTTTAAAAAAATGGTGACCTGGCACACCGAAACCAATGTCAGGCGGCGACTCTGGAAAAATCTTTTTTAACACAATGTTTTTGTCACTTTCTAATTGAAAACCCTTTTTGAGCTTTACAAATCTTCTTTTTATCAATTTAAGAGGGTTAATGAGGTTTTAAAAAAAGGGGTGTGACAGCTCTGGCGACTCTGCTGGGGACTTGCAGGTTCGAGCTGGTACTTGATCTTGTTGACTTTTAAGATGTTCGGTTGAGGTGTTTGTTTTCTTTATTTGCTTTGTTTATTTGGTTTGTTTGTTTTATTTTCTGTTTTGTTGGTTATTTGTTTATTGATTTTCCTTATGTGTTTACTGCTTTATAACTGTCATCATTTGCATAACCATGAGTCTTCTTTCTGCAACAAGTCTCGGAGTATGCGTCGCATGCACGAACTCTTTGTTGAGTCACCCTTATTTTAAGGGGGGGGGGGCGTCGGACGTATGGAGTGGGTGGAAAGCTTGAGCAGCCACCATCGACCATACGCTCCCCCGAATTGCCTTGTTAGTGAACCCCAAACTTAGGTCAGCCTTTAGGTCATTCTTATTTGCATCATGTCATTTGGACCTAGTAGGGCTCGGTCCCTGGTACCGTGTTCCTTTGTAGGAGGCCTATCCAAATTTTATCAAAATGGGCTTGTGGCCCAAAAAGACATTCAATCAACCCTATGTGATACATGTTGCATCTTTGAGGGTAGAAAGGTCATTTGGCGGACTGATGTTTGGAAAAGAAGGGTGAAAAATGAAGTAAGTAGGGCCCGGTTATATTTTTCTTTCACAACTTTCTCAAGAAAAGACCAAAAAATAATTGAAAATGAAAAATCCAAAAAGATTTTGCACTTTCCCATCATTTCCCAAAAATCAAAAAAAAAAAAAAGAGCAAAAAAAGAAAATCCAAAAAAACAAGATTTTACATTTGCATCATTTTTCAAAAAGACAAAAATTATAGTTTTTCCAAATTAGTTGTATTTTTTTTAGAAAAAAAGCTTTCTCCCTTGTCCAATCTTCCCAAACTACGCATACCTGAGTCTCGTCTTTCAGGGCGGTATACGTAGGCAGCCCACATAGGGTCCGGTCTTCCTAGTAAGTCTTAGGTTCTTGGCTTTGCGGGGTCTTAGCCAAATCTTGCATGTCTAGCCAGTTTTGGCCACATCGGCCATTCTTGCAAAATGGGGTCATTTTCGCAAAAGTGGTTCAGTAACCCATGTCTTAGGATCTTGAGTCCACAACTAGGTGTCATATTACTTTAAGGTCCATCCTTTTTGAGTTTGCATCTTTGGCCATTTCTGGCTATATCGGCTGTTTTTGCAAAATGGGTCATTTTTGCAAATTAATTTTGGGCCATGATTATTGGGAGTTGAATCCATATAAGCCTTAGTGAGGTATTTCCATGTATTTGAGGTCACCTTTGTTGAGTTTGTACTTCTAGCCACTCTTGGCCACGTAGGTTAATTTTCAAAAATAGCCCAATCGTGTCTTGCATGTGTCCAACAGGAGGTGTTGTGGTGTCGCATAATGTCTTGAGTCACTGATCTATTTGATATTATTTTTCTCATTCAGGTGTCGATTCATTTACCAAGACTCGAGCATGACAGATACCCCATGACCACTGCATTCAGGAGCTGCTTAAGGAGCCTTTTTATATTATGAGTCTGTTTTTATGTTTGTCTTTCCCTTTGTAGTCATGTCTAGTAGTTTTAAATCTTTTAGGTGATGTAAGAGTTTGTCAAGTCTTTTGTCATTGCACTTCCCATTTGTATTTGAAAAACCAAAAAAAAAATTAGAAATGAAAAATTCAAAAAGATTTTTATTTTTAGTTTATTTGTCCATTATTTTTTCAGAACTACGCTTGATCTGATTCATGAGGGACATGATATGTAGGCAACCTACATAGGGTTCGATCGAATCATTTTCCAAAAAAATAAAAAAAAACAAGAAGAAGGAAAAAGAAAAGAAAAAAAAAGAGAAGGAAGTTGTGGGACGTGAGAAATGAGAGGAAAGAAAAGAGCGATAATCAGAAAGAAAAGAGGGGGAAAGAAATGAAAAGCCAAGCGGTGTTAGAAATGAAAATGAAGAAGGAAATGGGGCAAGACGAGTGAAATTGGGATGATTCCAAATGACCTTTTGACCCTCGAAGCCATTATAGAACCGTTAATCATTGCTAGGGGCATTGCACGCAATGTGATATTTCTATCTGATAAATGCTCTAACGCTAACATGTTGACTTTGCTTTGCTCCTTTTTATTACTTTCATTGTTATCATAACATAGGGTGGTTAGTTTGTGGCACTTTGGCGAGTCATCTGTACAACACAAGGTCAAAGAGCAAGGTAGACATGACTAGTAAAGACTTGGACACAAGAGTTGTTGACCCTTCGAGGGAGTTTGTGGAGTTGGAGTCTGAATTGAAAAAGGAGGTCCAAAGGTTGAAACAGCAGATGACAGAAATGTATCAGTCTTGGATCAGGGGGCATCCTCCACCTTCATTCCCCACTAACTACACTGAAAACCCTGCAACTACCCCAGAACTATCCCAAGCCCAGATGCCTAATACCGTTGATCTTTCCCCTCAACACGCCCCGGGTTTTACCCCTTGCCACAATTACCCTGGCACTCCTCCCAAACATTCCATGCTCCTCCAGACAAAACAACCGCATACCTTGCTCCGACATCTGCTCCTATTTTTGTACCCCCTCCATAAGCTACCCTCCACCGATCCTCTAGTGAGACCCCATTCCCCGCTCCAAATACCCAATACTATGCCCCGGAGCCCACCTTCAAAATCCCAGATCCTTACTCCTACACTCCCCACTTTGAGCCTCATGTTGAAACCGATAAACCACCCAAGAACACGGAGCAAGAGGAGATGTTTAGGAAGGTAAAGAGTTTAGAGCAATCATTGAGAAATATGCAAGGGTTAGGAAACCAGGTGAGTGTGGCTTATAAGGATTTATGTTTTTTCCCTGATGTCCAACTTCCTGTCGGGTTCAAGATGCCCAAGTTTGACTTGTATGACGGACATGGGGATCCTGTAGCTCATCTGAGAGGTTATTGCAGCAAAATGAGAGGCACCGGGGGAAAAGACGAATTATCGATGGCGTACTTCAGCCAGCGTCTGAGTGGGGCAGCTTTAGAATGGTACACCCGCCAGGACGCCGACAGGTGGTACACTTGGGATGATTTGGCTCAGGCCTTTGCTCGACATTTTCAGTATAACATAGATATTTTCCCGGATCGCCTGTCCCTGACCAAGGTAGAAAAGAAACCCACTGAAAGCTTTAGAGAATATGGGTTCCGATTGAGGGAGCAAGCTGCACGGGTCAATCCTCCGAGGGAAGAAGATGAGATGGTTGAATACTTTCTTCAAGCCCTGGAGCCTACTTACTTTGGCCATTTGATCTCAACCATCGGTAAGCCTTTCAATGATGTGGTAAAGATGGGAGAAATGGTGGAAGAGGGACTGAAGTCAAGAAAGATCATGAGCTATTCAGCCTTAAAAGCCACAACACAAATAATTCAAAACGACACAGGAAGCATGCCGGGTCAGAAGAAACATGATGATATTGCCATGGTTGTCTCAGGATCACGACATGGCCCAACGGGTCTGCCTCACAATATACTCAGCCTTGACCCCGACCCCAAACCCAAGCCTATTCCCAAGCTCCACATAATCCACCTCAGTATTATCCTCCTAACAACGTCCGGTCCTCTGTCCAACCACTGGGTCACTCATTATGGCAAGCACCAGCACCGCATAATGCTCTTTCGCCTTCGCAACATTTGCGAGCACCCAACAACCCTGGGAAACAGGGGCATCGAGGGGAACAAAGGCAAAGAAATAGTTTCACGCTAATCGGAGAATCCTACGCATGCTTGTTTGAAAAGTTAAAACAGTCTGGCCTGATTGAGCCGCTCCTTGGCTATACTCCGGACCCATATGCAAAAGGTTTTGATCCTACTGTACGGTGTATGTACCACTCTAATGTCCAAGGGCATAGCATTGAAGATTGTCGTGCTTTGAAAAGGGAGACAGAAAGAATGATTCAAGAAGGGATAATTGTGGTCCAGGACAGTGACACCCAGAACATCACGCAGAATCCTTTACCTACACATGATGATGCACACTTTGTGGGGAGGATGCATGGTGACAGGGAGTATGAGAATCCTCTTCGGAACTTGCTGATTGAAGTTAATGATATTGAAATTGGTGAAGGTCCCAGTAATTTTGATGTGCAATCCAGTGGCTAAGATGTCGAGCTTGGTAATTGGAAAGACGCTCCTTTCTTGGCCAGCCAGTGAGGAGTTTTGGTGGTTTATTTTGTTGTCATTTCTGTTTGTTCGGGTTATTTCAGGGTTGTAATCCGGATATGTCTTGTGGCTCAAACCTTCCTTTTTCTTCTTATTTTGCCTAGTTCGTTTAGTGGTAGTAACTTGTCTAGTGTTATCTAGGATTGTTCCAGGGTTGTAACCCATGTCTATTTTGCTTGTTTTGTTCAAACCCTTTTCACCACCTGTCTAATGCAATCTCCTGTTTTTTGTTAGTTCTAGTCAGTTTTTGTTTAGGTCACGTTTCCTTTTATAGTTCTTTTCATGTTGACTCTAGTGACATGACATGCACGCATAATTCTCAGCCTGGTCTTGAAAGTTAGTCTAATCATGAAGCAATGACACAGTTTTGAA
>NW_017681119.1:5799-8206 GCF_001879085.1 Nicotiana attenuata
AGAAAAGAAAAAGTAAAAAGAGAAAAAGAAGTAAAAAAAGGGAAAAGAGAAAAATAAGAAAAAAAAAGAAGAAAAAGAAAAGGAGAAAAAAAAAGGAAAAAGAGAAAAAGAAAGAAAGAAAAAAAACCAACTTTGTGTTTGAACTACGTTCGACGTGATTCTTGTCACCTCAAGATACGTAGGCAGCCTTACGGTTCGGTCGCACCAAATAAAGTATTTCATAATCCCCCGAAGTCAAGAGTGGGGCAGATTTTCTTAGAAATCCCATCAAAAAAAAATCCCCAGACTCCAAGAAACTGGGGCAAAAGTTTAATTTGGCCAAAAGATCTGATTCTAAAAGTTGTAATTTTGTACCCTTTCATCTTAATTTGTTTTGAGCTTTCATGTCACCCTTTCTTTCTAACCCTGTTCAAAAGCCTACATTACGGTCCAAAGAAAGACCTTCCGACCAATCGTTGAGGATGTCAAATCAAGTGTGTGGTGAAAGTATGATCTTCCTGCATCACGGGTAATACCTTCATTCTCAGCACAAAGAGAGAAAATGATAAAATGAGAGAGTCTTATCGGTGAAAACCCTCATGGGCACCGTAAGGCGACGGTGAGTTGAGAAAAAGAGCAAAATGAGAGAGGCTTGAGGGTGAAAACCCTTCAGGGCACTACAAGTCGACTGAGGATTGTGGATCAGATTGGACAATTGGAGCGTTGAAGCCCAGTTTCACAGCTTAGAGGCATAACAAGAGTTGAAGATTAGACTCGCTTGACAGATCAGGCCGCTTAATCCAAAATGCATGTCATGGTCAGTGGAGATGGCCTTCAAATCAGATTAGTTTCTACTTTGTTCTTTTTCCTGGGTAAAAATATTTTCTTGTTAGATACCATCTCTTCTCATTTTTCTCCTTATTTTGTTCCTCTTGTTTTGTTTGAGTCCCTTCTTGAGTCTGTTTGGTCAGAACAAGTGAGAAATGACTTTAAAATTTGCTACCAACTTTTCAATTGCACAAAACAGATTTGGCTAGCAAATCAAAGTGTCATAAGTCAGGAAAGAACAGTATGCACACTGAGTTGGTAACAATCAACATGCTTTGGGATTCATGTGAAATGCAAAAGTTCGGTAAATATCAATTCATGAGCAAAATACAATAGATAAAGGATTTGGGATCGAGTGGAGCGGAGGTGTTTTCTGTGATAAGGGTTGAAAGAAAAAGGATAGTCGATAACAGGTTTTCAAGTTGAAATTAAAGTTATCTTGGCAAGTGCAGAAGCAGCCGCCTTCAAGGTCAAGGCCACAAACTAACCACCGTGCTTTAAACTCACAAGTTTTCTTTGTCTGAAACAGGGATGAAGGCTATGTTCATATCAAAGCTTGAATTTCTCAGGTGTGATGCCCCAATTCTACTTATGCAAGGGCTATTGAGAAGATCACACGTCACCCCTAGGAGACGCACTTCCTAGTTTCAGGTCATTTAAGTTCATTCCTAGGAGACGCACTTCCTAGTTTGAGTCATTGAAATTCACCTCTAGGAGACGCACTTCCTAGTCTAGGTTTTTCAGGTTATATTTCTGTTTTAGGAGACGCACTTCCTAAATTGAGATTTTACCCCTAGGAGACGCACTTCCTAGTTTTGGGTCATTTAAGTTTATTCCTAGGAGACGCACTTCCTAGTTTGAGTCATTAAAGTTTCACCCCTAGGAGACACACTTCCTAGTCTAGGTTTCTCAGGTTATATTTTGTTTTAGGAGACGCACTTCCTAAATTGAGATTTTACCCCTAGGAGACGCACATCCTAGTTGTGGACCATTTAAGTTCATTCCTAGGAGACGCACTTCTTAGTTTGAGTCATTGAAGTTTCACCCCTAGGAGACGCACTTCCTAGTCTGGGTCTTTCAGGTTATATTTTTGTTTTAGAAGACACTTCCTAAATTGATATTTTACCCCTAGGAGACGCACTTCCTAGTTTTGGGTCATTTAAGTTTATTCCTGGGAGACGCACTTCCTAGTTTGAGTAATTGAAGTTCCACCCCTAGGAGACGCACGTCCTCGTCTGGGTTTTTCAGGATATACTTCTAGGAGACGCACTTCCTAGTTTGAGTCGTTTGAGTTCATCCTTAGGAGACGCACATCCTAGTCTAGTCTTTAGTTTACTCTCATAATTGCAGCAATAGCATAGGTGATTTACAGTTTTGCTAACAACTCACAAATCTTCCTAGTGCAAACTGGGGCAGAAAATTTTATTTGTTTTGTTGTTTTGATTGCAGGCACCCACCTGGAGAACGAGGAAAGTCATTTCAGAATTCAATTCAAGTTAGAAGTAGCAGAAGCTCGCGACAAGAATGCGAGTCAACAGTCCGAGGTGACCAAGAGAAGTAGTCTCAAAAAAAAAAAAGTGAATCCAAAATGCAGAAGCAG
>NW_017681119.1:11043-11853 GCF_001879085.1 Nicotiana attenuata
AATTACTACCCTATAATTTTCAAAACTAAAATTAAGTTTTCTTTTTCATTAGTTTTGCAAGTTTTTGTGGATTTTCGTGGTCATTTTCTGTTAATTGTTTGCATTTGTTTGTGCATGTTTATTTTATTTTAATTAACGAAAAATTACAAAAATATGTGTGCATTTGCATTTAGGATTTTACCTTTAATATTCTTAGGATTAGTTAATTAATTGAGTTGTCTTATAAAAGGAAAATCACAAAAATAGTCATTTTGCACCCTTTAATTTTACTTTTCGATTTTTCAAGTAGCTTTTCTTTAATTTATTAATGATAATTATTATTTAGAATTAATTAGCATTTCTGATAGGCTAATTTAGTCTTATAACTCAATTAACTTAATTTTTAAAAAAAAAAAGAGAAGAAAGAGGAAGGAAAGAAACATAAGGAATTTAGAAGAGAAATCAGTTTGGGCCATTCCCTAATTAAAACTCGTCAGGCCCAAATATTTTTCGCCCAGACCCGTCCAAATACCCGACCCAACCCATCTGCCCGTTGACCCGACCCACGCCCATAGATACAACATAACAGATCCTAACCCTAAACGCGTAGAGTGTCTATCTCCCTCACGCGAATTAGCAGCCAAATCAGTCCCTAAATTGCCAAATTCAGGCGAGTGAGCATCAAAATTTCTCCTCACGCGTTCCTCTTCTCCCCATCACATGTAACGGTCTCTGACAAAATGAAAGATTCGTTCCCGAATGCGTTGCTCACCTCCTGACCGATTTGGTTGGGTAAATGGGGGTCGTGGATGGATGAAAATGGATCCTCGC
>NW_017681120.1:0-2635 GCF_001879085.1 Nicotiana attenuata
CCATGTGGCAAGACGCATGCAAGTAAAGTGAACAAATGTTTTACCCAAGGACATGTGGCAAGCCTTCTAGGAGGAAGAGATAAATGGCAAGAAGCTTTTGAAAAGTGGCAAAATCCATCAGCCACCGTCTTGCCATGCACAACAAAACTTCATGCAAATGAGGCTATAAATAGCCATTTCCAATCACTCATTTTCATCATCAACAAGACTAAAAAGAAATCCTTCTTCTCTTTCCTTCTAATTTCATTATTCACCAACTTTCCTTTGTTATCTTTCTTTTTGGCAGTTTAACTTCTTTTGTTCCCCTCTTTTAAATAGTTGGGTTTGTAACATTTGATTTTCTGATTCCTGTATCCTCTAAATAAATAGAGATGGGCTTGTTTAATCCTGGGAAAACATTTTACATTGCTGAAATAGTTTCTTAGGACAGTGCCCAGCACGACTCAAGCCAATTCATGTATCTGCTTACAAATAATATTATTGGAGTATTATTATTGTTATTTTTCCCGTGTAATTTCCCTACAATCTAAGAAACTATGGCAAGTAATACTACTGCGGAAATCTTTGATGGTGCTACCAATTTTGGTGTTGTCTCTGCTACTGTTCCAGCCGTCCAGCCAGATATTGACGGTGTTGCAAATACGTTATTGCATCCACAACTTTGGCAGACACTAATGTCAAAACACAGGTATGCGAACAGACATGGTTACATATCCAATGCTAATATTAAAACCTTCAAGAAAAATGCACCTCAATGCAAGAGAATTGGGATAAATGACAATCTCGCTAAGTCAAAATTAAATTTGACTAAAGCGGATAATATAGTTGTTGCGGTCATTTCCCAAATAAATAATGTGACCAATGTGAGAGATTGGGTGATAGACTCGCTGCTAGGCACATATGTGCAAACAAAAATGAATTTTTGTCTTACACCCAAGTTGAGGAAGGAAAAGAAACTATTTATCTTGGGAAAGGAAAAATTCTTCTCAAACTCTCATCTGGTAAAACTCTAGCATTGAGTGATGTATTGCATGTTGCTAATATCCAAACCAATTTGGTTTCTGTGGGGTTATTAGGAAAGTTGGAGTGAAGGTTTCATTTGAAAATAATGAGGTCGTATTGACCAAAAATGATATTTTTGTTGGCAATGGATATTGTAACCATGGTTTATTTGTGCTTAATATTTCCGATACTAACAATAAAAATGCATCTTCTTCTGCTTATATGGTTGAGTCAATTTCTTTGTGGCATGCTAGACTTGGACATGTTAATGTCGCGTATATAAAGAAAATGCAATCGCTAGGATTAATATATAGTTTGGACTCAAATATTATTAACAAGTGTGAAATATGTGTTGAAGCTAAAAGTACTAGAAAGACCTGTTTTTCTGTAAATAGAGAAACTGAATTGTTATCCTTGATTCACACTGATTTAGGCGATTTAAAGCAGACTATGACTAGAGGTGGTAAAAGATATTATGTGACTTTTATTGGTGATTTTTCTAGATATACTAAGTTGTATTTGCTTAGAAATAAAGATGATGCACTTAATGCTTTTATTTCTTATAAAACTGAGGTTGAAAATCAACTTAGTAGAAAAATCAAGAGAAATAGATCTGATAGAGGTGGAGAATATTAATCTTTAAATGATTTTTGTGAAAAGAATGGAATAATTCATGAAGTAACTCCGCCTTATTCACCTGAGTCAAATGGAGTAGCTGAAAGGAAAAATAGAACATTGAAAGAGATGATGAACACTATGTTAGTTAGTTCTAATGCTCCTGATAATTTGTGGGGTGAAACTATTTATCTGCATGTCACTTACAAAATAGATACCACATAGAAGAACTGGCAAAACTCCGTATAAATTATGGAGGGGTTATAAACCTAACTTGAAATATTTAGGGTGCCTTGCTAAAGTTCTTTTGCCTGAACTTAGAAAGAGAAAAATAGGTTCTAAAACTGCTGATTGCATGCTAATTGGATATGCTGAACATAGTGTTGCATATAGATTCCTTGTTTTGAAAAGTGATGTGCTTGATTGCAATACTATAATTGATAGAGATTGGGTGATAGACTCGCTGCTAGGCACATATGTGCAAACAAAAATGAATTTTTGTCTTACACCCAAGTTGAGGAAGGAAAAGAAACTATTTATCTTGGTGACCCAAGAACAACTCGTGTTCTTGGGAAAGGAAAAATTCTTCTCAAACTCCCATCTGGTAAAACTCTAGCATTGAGTGATGTATTGCATGTTGCTAATATCCAAACCAATTTGGTTTCTGTGGGGTTATTAGGAAAAGTTGGAGTGAAGGTTTCATTTGAAAATAATGAGGTCGTATTGACCAAAAATGATATTTTTGTTGGCAATGGATATTGTAACCATGGTTTATTTGTGCTTAATATTTCCGATACTAACAATAAAAATGCATCTTCTTCTGCTTATATGGTTGAGTCAATTTCTTTGTGGCATGCTAGACTTGGACATGTTAATGTCGCGTATATAAAGAAAATGCAATCGCTAGGATTAATATATAGTTTGGACTCAAATATTATTAACAAGTGTGAAATATGTGTTGAAGCTAAAAGTACTAGAAAGACCTGTTTTTCTGTAAATAGAGAAACTGAATTGTTAT
>NW_017681120.1:5326-6510 GCF_001879085.1 Nicotiana attenuata
CTTGATTCACACTGATTTAGGCGATTTAAAGCAGACTATGACTAGAGGTGGTAAAAGATATTATGTGACTTTTATTGGTGATTTTTCTAGATATACTAAGTTGTATTTGCTTAGAAATAAAGATGATGCACTTAATGCTTTTATTTCTTATAAAACTGAGGTTGAAAATCAACTTAGTAGAAAAATCAAGAGAAATAGATCTGATAGAGGTGGAGAATATTAATCTTTAAATGATTTTTGTGAAAAGAATGGAATAATCATGAAGTAACTCCGCCTTATTCACCTGAGTCAAATGGAGTAGCTGAAAGGAAAAATAGAACATTGAAAGAGATGATGAACACTATGTTAGTTAGTTCTAATGCTCCTGATAATTTGTGGGGTGAAACTATTTATCTGCATGTCACTTACAAAATAGATACCACATAGAAGAACTGGCAAAACTCCGTATAAATTATGGAGGGGTTATAAACCTAACTTGAAATATTTAGGGTGCCTTGCTAAAGTTCTTTTGCCTGAACTTAGAAAGAGAAAAATAGGTTCTAAAACTGCTGATTGCATGCTAATTGGATATGCTGAACATAGTGTTGCATATAGATTCCTTGTTTTGAAAAGTGATGTGCTTGATTGCAATACTATAATTGATAGAGATTGGGTGATAGACTCGCTGCTAGGCACATATGTGCAAACAAAAATGAATTTTTGTCTTACACCCAAGTTGAGGAAGGAAAAGAAACTATTTATCTTGGTGACCCAAGAACAACTCGTGTTCTTGGGAAAGGAAAAATTCTTCTCAAACTCCCATCTGGTAAAACTCTAGCATTGAGTGATGTATTGCATGTTGCTAATATCCAAACCAATTTGGTTTCTGTGGGGTTATTAGGAAAAGTTGGAGTGAAGGTTTCATTTGAAAATAATGAGGTCGTATTGACCAAAAATGATATTTTTGTTGGCAATGGATATTGTAACCATGGTTTATTTGTGCTTAATATTTCCGATACTAACAATAAAAATGCATCTTCTTCTGCTTATATGGTTGAGTCAATTTCTTTGTGGCATGCTAGACTTGGACATGTTAATGTCGCGTATATAAAGAAAATGCAATCGCTAGGATTAATATATAGTTTGGACTCAAATATTATTAACAAGTGTGAAATATGTGTTGAAGCTAAAAGTACTAGAAAGAC
>NW_017681120.1:10626-11850 GCF_001879085.1 Nicotiana attenuata
CCGAAAATAAAGAAGATAAAGAACACCAAATTTTAACGTGGAAAACCCTTCAAATCGAAGGTAAAAACCACGGGATCACAAAGATCCAAAAAGCTCCACTATAACAATAAGAGGGTTATAAAAGTTCTCCAAATTGGCTACACAACAAGGGCCAAACACGGAGCAACAATAGCAACAAGAGCAACAACTAATCAATTGAAGAAAGAGTATAATTCACAAAATGAAGCTGCTGTTCAAGGCTCGAAATCAGATGCTACGAGCCTCCAAATCCGATCTCCACCGTTCAAATCTAAGACCAAGATGTTACAAATACTCAGTCAAAATTTTAGCCCGATCCAACGGTTAATAAATCGGAAAACATGATTTGAAGTTGGCTGGTCGGAATAAAATCTGCAGCAAAACAAATACTTTTTTTCTCTCTTCTCTCTTGATGAAAGCTCTCTCTAAACCACTCTTATGTGATTAAGTTTTTCAAAGACTTGTATCAATGAGCATAGAATAATTCTCCAAGATTGTCCAATTTATAGATCATGAGTGGTACTTTCTCTTAAAGCAAAAACCCACTCAAAATAGGAATAAACCGAATCCAATTCCAAATAGGAATGGAAACCAAAAGAGAATAGGATTAGGCCATTGGGCCTTTGGCTGGACAACATGGGCATGTGCCCAACAAACTCCCCCTCCAGCCAAGGGGCCAAATTGTTTGACTCAAAAGTTATTGAATACTTTTCGAGCAAATCAATCAATATAGATGAAGGGGTAAATCATAGTCAATCATAATTAATACCAGATCGAACGACAGAAGAATAAAACGGAAGATTTAATAGAAATAATAATTGGGAGATTTTATTGATCATCGAAATTTATCCTTCCTCCCCTTGGAGAGGTCCAGGAAATTACAATTTTTGTTGTCTTCTTCGAGAACTGTTGAATATGAAGAATCTCCCTTTCTTTCTCCCTTTGGGCTCCCTTTGGGCTCTCTCGGAGTCTCTCTCTCTAGATGTTCTTATGTTGGTGGATGATCAAGAAATGATGGAGAAGCCCCCCCTCCCCCTTTGGTTCGAGTCTTCTGCCCTCTATTTATAGTCGAAGATGTCTCATTCATATCTTATCTCGGCCGGGTCGAGGGGGTGATTTCCCCTCATGGAGGGATCTCAACCTCGACGCTTGTTTAGTGACTAGTGCGGGTCAGACGAGGTCGAATTCATTAGCCGTCACTGCAGG
>NW_017681121.1:0-637 GCF_001879085.1 Nicotiana attenuata
ATTCCATGAATAAATAGTAATTTGAAAATTTTTCTTTTGAAAAAGAAAAACAGCCAAGATCTATGGCCAAACGACGGGAGCTAATTAATATCTTCAAGAGGGAAAATTTGTGCTTTTGATCACTTAATTATTGAAAAGTTCTAACTCTGATGTCGTAATACAATAATGAATTCATATTGCTTATCTCTAATTAGTTTGAAATTGATATAGTCGATTGCTTGTTTATCTAATTGATAATGTACATTTAACCGGTTATTAGTAAATTCTTTCAATCGTTCCACTAATAATTTTCTACAAATTCAATGAATTTTTAAGTGTTAAAGCATTTGAATGTTCATTGTTTGTGCTAAGAGAAAGTTAACCTATACTTGTATTTCTTGAGGTAAAAGTCTGTCAAGTTTGTAGAAACTTGTCAGCCGAGAGATGGTGATCACGTCCAACTATGCCTTATAAAAGGACACTCAGACGTTGCAAATATAACCTGATTATTTATGCCCAGAGTCGAATCCACAGAGAATTAACCTATCAATTACCTCTTGTGTACTTACTAATTCTTATATCAACTTCCCAAGTTATAACATAGTGATGGTATTACTAATAACTAGACTAGAAAGTAAACTAACAGTCTAGTAAACTA
>NW_017681121.1:648-11846 GCF_001879085.1 Nicotiana attenuata
TAACTAAGACTGAAAGTAAATAAACAGCTGTAAACTAAATATGCTTGGGTTGTAAACAATAATGAGAAGGTTCTAAGGTAGTGATTTTCCCTATTGATGGAATCCCTTCCGGTTATGTTTCGTATAGATTCACCAAACCATCTCTATCAATCATGAGCACTCTTTTTACCGTAAATCTCTCCCGAGTAATCGCGATAATTTACTAGACGCACTCTCCCGAGATACGCTAGCTGGCTTTGTTTATTACAGCTCACTTTAGATTGCACCCAAGGCTTCGTTATCCCTAATCCCGCCTTTAAACCCGCAGTTATAGATCCCTCTTATACTTTGGGAGTGGTGTTGTTCAACAATTACCTAAATATGCACTCTCTCCCGAGTTATGCACACTAAATAGGCACAGCTAATTGAGGATCCTGTCAATTAACTACAATAAACACGTAGTTGAACAAATAGAGATTAACTGGCAAACTATATTAACATAATCAAGAAGTTCATCCTTCAATAGGTTCCATCAAAACCTTAGACTAAAGTATTTAGCTACTCATAACAACGTAGGGATAAACTACGAAAATATTCATAATCGAAAATAGCAAGAAAAAAGAAGAGATAAAGAACTATGATGTCTTTGGGTGCTCTCTCACACTTGTGTATCTTGCAAAAGTATTCTCCAAAACAAGTCTGCCCTAATGTGGCAGAATTTCTACATCTTATAAGGGTTTTACACCAAGTTTTCCCGACTTGACACTTTGGTCCCTGAAGTTTCAGTGTCCTGCCGCGGTCCCACCGCGGTTACGCCAGGACTGTTGCCAGAATGGTCCTCTGAATCTGCAGCAATGTTCTGCCGCGGTCCTACCGCGGTTACGCCCGGACAGCGGCAGGCCAGCTTCAGTTCTAGTTTTGTCCCTTCGCTTGGTGCACTTTGTGGGTATTGTATGGTTGGCCTCCTTTTCTCCGTAATTGATCCCAAAAGTACTCCACAGACTTCTTTTATTGGATATAGCCTGCAAAACATGAAAAAGCACTAATCAGAGCATTTGGTTATCACTTTTTACCATAAAGTTATACAAAAATGTGGTTCTTTAGGTCCTAATTATAGTCTAATTGGCCTATTATCAACACCCCACACTTAAATCTTTGCTCATCCTCGACCAAGTTGAACCACACTTCTAGGCCTAATTGTTTGATGCATCACCCCGTTTATGTCACACCCGCCATTATGAAGGAACAACCTAAGCAGTGCAACAGCCACACCTCATATGAAGACTCTAATGCCATGCCACACTCATGCTTACTCTATGTACTCTACACAGAAGTGAAGACTTGCTTTTTCTTCTTGAGTTAAATGCCCTCACATCACATTTTTGAGAGAAGTTCCACACACATGAAATCAAACAACAAGGAACTGTAGATAGAACGAATTCACTCACTCTCAGCAAAGAACATTCATATGCCACACAGATACACCATAAGCTTGCCCTTAGTGTAATACTCTACTAATCGAGTTGTTCAGTCTAAGATCAATAGGGCTTCATTTGGTTGTAATGTAGGCTACGGGACGGGTAGGATACATTTAGATATGAGAGTGACTACACCTCCCTAAGCACTTTAATACATACATTTTATCCATTAAACCTCATCCTTGTGTCACCCCAAAATTCCACCTTCACATCAATGTAACTACCCCATTCTTCTTTAAGCACATTTGCGTCAAGAGCCACCACTTATCGAGGAGTTTTTTTTTTCAATTCAAGTGGCTCTTCCTTTTTCAAAACAGTGCACCTTTCTCCTTATTCAATTAGTTCCACTCGAAAGCCAAACCGACCACCCCACACTTTAACTTTTACAAGGTTCTTAACAATTCAAGTGCTCATGAGAGGTGAAAAGGTTCAAATAGATGGTTAATTCAAACAAATGGGTAAGGCTTGTAATGTGGTTGCCAAAGAAAAAGGATTGTAGGCTCAAAGAGGTTAACTATCGTAATATGTACAGGTGGATTCATAATTATATAGGCTACACAAAGAAATGCCTAAATCATCTCTAAGACGAAACAACTTCTATTTGGCTTTGCACACACACCGGGCAAGTTCTAGGTATCGCATGCAAGCATAGAATACATGTATTACCTCACACACACTTGACATGTAACTCATTCCGAATTAGTTTGTCAACACACTCACGTGAGCGTTCAAGTAAGACAAGGTCTGCAAAATTAAGGCATAAGATTAAGAGTCTACACGTGAGCCTAGACGTCGCACCCTCAAGTTTGTTTTAAGTATTTGCAGGTATGTACACCACGGAATGCATTCTTGCCCACACCTATCTTAGCCTAAGAGAGTCCTAAGGGCCCTAAAGAAAAAAAACAAAATCTACCTAACCCGGTTCAAGAAAAACCCTTGGAAAAGAGCCGTGGTCGAAATAAAAACCAAGGGGGAATTACTACACTACCTAAAAAGAAAATAAAATAAAAAAATCTTTTTGGCTTTTTTTTTTGATTAGACTACTTCCCTCAAGAATACTGTCTAAGTGGTTCGTCATCAGGAAGAGTCTCCTACCTTTTTTTAGATTTTTTTTTGTTTTTTGCTTATTGTTTTTTTATCCGACCTTAGCCCTCAAGAAACCCGTCGACAAGTGTCCGTCGTTGGGCCAATTCAGTGACGTCTAACATAAATACAAACAAAAACAAAAACACAAAATTACAACATACTTAATGCGTATATACACTAACAATACACACACAAAATCAAGTCTCCCACCCACACAAAAAGAATATGGCATGTCCCCATGTCATAAAACAATTAAAGCGCAGAAGGGTAAGAGAACTTCTCTGGTCATCAGTCGGAGTCAGAGACGGTGTTGGGGTCCAATTTGCAGGGCCTCCCTATAGCACGGAACCAAGCCATCATCCGGCTCTCAGACCTGGCTTGCCGTCTAGACATGGCATCCAAACGTACATGCAGGCCATCCACCGAGGTACGAAGTTCTGCCACCTCTTATTCCAAAGCAGGCAACCTGGGTCGGCTGGAGTATGATCTAGAGAACTCCGCCCCAGTTTGGGGTTGCCGAGAGGATCCGGCAGCATCATAAGATCTCCTGGGTGGTACCATGGGTGCCGGGACGTCATCATCGTCGTCAAGCTCAATGGGAGTGGGTGCATCTCTGCCCACTTTGATCTTCAAAGCTCTGAATCCTGTTCTTGTGGGCAAAGTTCCATCCGTAGGACTGGCGGGGACATCAGCCAGCAGACATAACCTCGTCACAAGTGAGGGGCAGTAAAACCCCTTAGTCATCAGAGGTGATCGGAGGATCATTTCATCTCCAATGATTTTAGCAACATCAACATCCTTCCTGGTTACGAAGCACCAAACCAATAGAGCCCGTAAGCTGTTCACATCTGACGTGTTGCCCGTGGGCAACAACCTGCTGCAAATAATGGTGAACCAGCACTTAGCCTCCCATGTGAATGACTTGGAATGAAGGGTCATGTACTCCTGTATCCAAACTGGCCGTCCCCCTGAGCATATTGACTCAATCAGAGTGTCCCAATTGACCCCTGGAGAATTATGGTAATAATCATTTTCACCAGTGAACGGAGGCAGCTGCAAGACCTGGCGAATCTTCAGTAGTGAGGCATCTACCACTTTGCCCCGCACAACCACAGAACGGCACATATGTTCCGGGCAGTTTGCGTAGAACTCCCGGACTATCATTGGGTTAGTCGTTTCAGGTTCTCGAACAAGAACTCCATCCCCCTCCGTCTGATTTCCTCGTACATGTCCGGTTTTTCTACACGGAGGGCAGCCCTGTCAATAGCGGTCTCAGGGACAAAGCTTTTTGTAGCTTTAGCATGAAACCTGTCCTCTGCCTCCTCGGACGTGAACCGGGTGGCATCATACGTCGGCACTGCGAAAGTGCTTTCCGAGTTCCTACGCTTCTTTCGGGCTATAGTACCTGCAATTAATTCAACATAATGATCAGGGGCAGCCAAACATGTGCCAATCGGATGGGTACTCAGACTTCGCCACCTGCTGGCACCAAACAGTTCCCTTTTTGTCAAGCATGGCCAGTATGACCATCTAGTAAGGTGCCAAAGTGGACAACATCCACTATTGCCCCCACACCACTATCAATGATACAATTCTGCCATATAAGACCCCCTGCAAGCTTCCACAAATTAATAACAGTTAAGTGCTACCACCACCCACCCCACACAAAAATTGTCAACTAGTAACACACCCCCACATCTACACAAATCAACCCCAAACACCATCTACAACACCAAACTTGGAGTTTAGAAACCCCATTGCAACCAAAATCAAGAATTCTACACAATAATCACTACATAATGCAAAGTTCATAAAACACAAGAAAAAGTAGTACATAAAACATAAAAAAAAGTAGAACAACTTACTTGAAGATTACCATGGAGTCTTGGGGACAAATTTGGGGGGTTGTGGAGAGGTAGGGGGTGGGGCATTTTTTTTTTTTGGGGGGGGGGGGGGTTGTGGAGAGGTAGGGTTTGGTTGGAGGAAGGGAATAAGAAGAAGGAATAAAAAATGGGGGTTTTGGTTATGGGAAGAAGAAGAAGGAAGAGAGAATGGGTGTTGGGAAGAAGAAGAAGAAGGAAGAAAATAAAAACAATGGGGGTTTTGGGAAGAAGAAGAAGAAGAGGGAAGAGAGACTGGGTGTTGGGAAGAAGAAGAAGAATGAAGAAGAAAGAGAGAAGATGAGAAGATGAGAAGATGAGAGAAGTGGAGAGAAGATGAGGGAGTGGGCGGTGGGTTATGGGGAGGGTGGTTTAGGTTAGGTTAATTAAAGGGGGAAAAGAGAGGGAAAAAATAGAAAATAAAATAAAAAAAATTTCTGCAAATCGTACCTGGGCCCGTCCTGACCTACCGCGGTCCCACCGCGGTTACGCCGCGACCGCGGTGGACCAACTTCAGAGAGGGTCTCTGACCGCGGTCCCACCGCGACCGCGGTGAACCATCTTCAAAGAGGGTCTCTGACCGCAGTCCCACCGCGGTTACGCCGCGATCGCGGTGAGCCTGTTCCTGGATGCTAATTTCGGGGTTCTTTTCATTGTTTTGCCCCTTATGCACTATTTTTACCTCTTTTAATGCCTACCTTTCCCATGTTATGCCCAGGCTCGTGATGCAAAGTCCTCCGCACTATCCTGCATATATACAATATGTTAGAAATTATACTATCGTGGGTTGCCTCCCATGAAGCGCCTGATTTAATGTCGCGGCACGACGCAGCACGAGCGGAATTAAGATTCGCTCAACCTCTCTCTCTTTTTTTTCTTTTTTTTTACATGACATTACAGACTACACTTACAACACATTCGTGGGTTGCTTCCCACGCAACGCCTGATTTAACGTCGCGGCACGACGCATTTGAGCGCATTCAAGGCTCGCTCGACCTCTGAGGTTCAGTCAGGTGGATCTCAGACCCTTCCTTTGGTTCGTTCATGCCTACATATAGTTTCAATCTCTGCCCATTGACTCTAAATGTACGAGAGTCTTTCTCTGCGGCAATCTCTATAGGACCTGAAGGGAATACTTCAATCACTCGAAATGGTCCAGACCATCTTGACTTAAGCTTACCAGGGAACAACCGTAATCTTGAGTTATAGAGCAATACCATGTCCCCGGGTTTGAAATGTCGCTCAACAATGTTCTGGTCGTGTAACCTCTTCATTCTTTCCTTGTACAATCTTGTGCTCTCAAAAGTAAGATGTCTGAACTCGTCAAGCTCATGCAAGGCAGTGATTCTAGTTGTGCCAGTGGCCTCAATATCTAAGTTCAGCTGCTTCAATGCCCACCTCGCTTTATGTTTAAGTTCCACTGGCAGGTGACATGCCTTTCCAAACACCAACTTATATGGTGACATGCCAATTGGTGTTTTAAAAGCAGTTCTGTAGGCCCAGAGTGCATCATCTAGCTTTCTTACCCAATCAGTTCTTGTGGCGTTCACCGTCTTGGTTAACACACTCTTTATCTCTCTGTTGGATACTTCAACCTGCCCACTAGTTTGCGGGTGATAAGGGGTGTCTACCTTGTGGCGTACATCATACTTTGCAAGCAACTTCTCGAAGGCTCTATTACAGAAGTGAGTGCATCCGTCACTGATAATCGCTCTTGGTGTCCCAAATCGGGTGAATATGTTCTTTTTCAAAAATCCCACCACTACTCTTGCATCATTAGTGGGCAACGCAGTAGCTCCTACCCACTCGGACACGTAATCCACAGCAACAAGTATGTATTTATTGCCAAAGGAGCTGACGAAGGGACCCATGAAGTCAATCCCCCGGACATCAAACACTTCCACCTCTTGAATCGGGTTCATGGGCATCTCGTGGCGACGGGAGATGTTCCCAGTTCGCTGACATTCATTGCAGCCCTTCACACATAGGTGCGCATCTCTAAACACTGTTGGCCAAAAGAATCCGGCCTCAAGCACTTTTGCAGCTGTCCTGACCCCTCCAAAATGTCCTCCATATGCTGATGCGTGACAAGCCTGCAAAATAGAAGATTGTTCTATCTCGGTACACACCTCCGGATCATATTGTCAACACATATTCTAAACAGATAAGGCTCATATACATGCGGCTATCACGATAAAACTTTTTTTTTGGACAGATGAGAGGTCATAAGGAACTATACCACTGGCCAGGTAATTAGCAAAGTCTGCATACCATGGCGCTTCCTCAAGACTAGTAGCGAGTAGCTGCTCGTCTGGAAAAGTTTCCAGAATGTCCTCAACCTCAACCGCATTTTCCGCTCCCTCAAGTCAAGATAGATGATCAGAGACTTGATTCTCTGTGCCCTTACGGTCACGAATTTCAAGGTCGAATTCTTGCAGTAGCAACACCCAACGAATCAGGCGCGGGTTAGAGTCCTTCTTCTCAATCAAGTACCTGAGAGCTACATGGTCAGTGTATACAATTACCTTAGACCCAATCAGATACGATCTGAACTTGTCGAAAGCAAATACCACAGCCAACATCTCCTTCTCAGTGACAGTGTAGTTCAGCTGGGCTCTACTCAGCGTTCTACTAGCATAGTATATTATTGGATGCATCAGCTTGTCTTTCCGCTGTCCAAGCACTGCCCCCACTGCGTAGTCACTAGCATCACATATGAGTTCGAACGGTTGCTCCCAGTCGGGGGCAACTATGATAGGTGTTGTGACCAGCCTCTTTTTCAGCTCCTCGAATGCTACCCTGCAATCATCAGAAAACAAGAAAGGGTGATCTTTTTCTAACAACTTACAGAGAGGGTTGG
The DNA here is from genome assembly GCF_001879085.1 of Nicotiana attenuata. Taxonomy (NCBI): domain Eukaryota; kingdom Viridiplantae; phylum Streptophyta; class Magnoliopsida; order Solanales; family Solanaceae; genus Nicotiana; species Nicotiana attenuata. The sequence goes on from NW_017681121.1 coordinate 7,932, forward strand.
CAATTTTTGAGAAGTCTTTTATGAATAGCCGATAGAAACCGGCATGCCCGAGGAAGCTTATAATTGCCTTGACTGAAATCGGAGGGGGTAGCCTTGCTATCACATCTACTTTCGCATGATCCACCTCAATTCCTTTGCTTGACACCCGGTGTCCCAAGACTATACCCTCTTGTACCATAGAGTGGCACTTCTCCCAATTCAGAACCAGGTTAGTCTCGATACACCGCTTCAGCACACGAGTTAGATTTATCAGGCACTCATCAAATGATTTCCCCACCACTAAGAAGTCATCCATGAACACCTCCATTATATCCTCTACCATGTCAGTGAATATGGCCATCATGCACCGTTGGAATGTGGCGGGTGCGTTGCATAGGCCAAATGGCATCCTCCCAAAGGCATAAATGCCATACGGGCAAGTGAAAGAGGTCTTCTCTCTGTCCTCCGGTGCAATGGAGATCTGATTGTACCCTGAGTACCCATCCAGAAAATAGAAATGTGACCTCCCTGCCAATCTGTCTAAGATCTGATCAATGAAGGGAAGTGGGAAGTGGTCTTTCCGGGTAGCTAGACTTAACTTTCGATAGTCCATGCAAATTCTCCAGCCCGTGACGGTTCTTGTAGAGATCAGTTCATTGTTATCATTCTTAACTACCGTTGCCACCCTTTTTAGGAACACATTGAACTGGGCTAACCCAGCTGCTGTCAGAGATTGGGAAAATGATTCCCGCATCTAACCACTTGATTACTTCTTTCTTCACCACATCTTTCATATTGGGGTTCAGCCTTCTTTGGTGTTCCCTTGAAGGTTTGTGTCCCTCTTCCAGTAGAATTTTGTTCATACAGTAGGCGGGGCTAATCCCCTTTAGGTCTGCCATGGTCCACCCAATGGCAGTCTTGCACACCTTAAGTACCAGCAAGAGTTGTTGAGCCTACACATCTATCAAACTAGATGAGATAATAACAGGTAATGTGGAGTTAGGTCCAAGAAATTCATACCTGAGATGGGCGGGCAATGGCTTTAACTCCAGCTTTGGTAGTTCTTCGATTGATGGCTTGGCTGGAGGAGTTTCTCAATTTTCCAAGTGCAGGGGCTCAAATTCTAGAGTTCTATCCCAGAACCCTCTACCCTCTAGCGCCAACACCCATTCCGCCAGTTCCTCTCCATTTACCTCATCCAAATTCATTAAACATGCAGCAAGGGGGTCCTCAATAGTCAGCCTTTCATCGTCAGTCTCTACAATTACATCCACTGCATCAATAAGAGAGCAATTGGCGAATTCACTTGGTCGCCTCATAGATTTCTACACATTGAATGTTATTTCTTCATCGTTCAGTCTCATCTTGAGCTCCCCAGTCTCACAATAAATTAGAGCTCTCCCCGTGGCTAGGAACGGTCTTCCCAAAATTAAGGAAATCTTTTCATCCACCTTGCAGTCTAGGATCACAAAATCTGTAGGGAACACCAATTTCCCTACCTGAATCAGCACATCATCCAGGATACCAGAGGGTCGTTTCACGGTCCTGTCAGCCAGCTACAACAACATAGAGGTGGGTCTAGCTCTTCCAATTCCCAGCCTCTTATAAATTGCCAGGGGCATAAGATTGATGCTGGCCCCTAGATCACACAGTGCCTTAGCAAAAGCAAAATTACCAATAGTGCATGGAATTGTAAAGCTCCCTGGTCAGACAGCTTTTTCGCAATTGGTCTAGTTACCACTGCACTACAGGTCTGAGTAAGAGTAACTATGGCCAAGTCTTGAAAATCAAACTTTCGGGACATCAAGTCCTTCATCATTTTTGCATACCAGGCACCTCCTTCAAAGCTTCAATCAATGGTATATTTACCTGGATTTGCATTAGCATTTCAAAGAACTTCTTGTATTGCTCCTCCTTTTTGTACTTAGCCGGCCTCTGAGGGAAGGGTGCAGGAGGTCTCTTCTTCCCAATCAATTGGGACTGATCTTTATTACCTGCTACATCAACTATTGGCTCTTGGACTGTTTCAGCTTCTTTCTCGGTCTCCTTATGAATGGTATTTTCTTCTTGAGCAGGCTGGACTGTCACCTCTGTTAGTTTCGTTGATTCATCCAGCTCAATGGGCACTGGTATGAGTGTCTCAGCCTATCTAGCTTCTGGAGCCCTTTCTTGCTCTACATCCAAATCTCTGCCATTACGTAGGCTCACCGCCATCAGCTGTTTCGGTCCCTCACCTTTTGGGTTTATCTGGGTGTCTGCAGGTAGTGTCCCTTGAGGAGGATTGTTCAGAGACATCAAAATTTGGCCCACATGTACCTCAATATTTTTGATTGTTGCATCATGTGCATCGACTCTCTCAGTAATTTTTGCATTAGATCCAATAACCTGTTGCATCATTGCTTCAAGTCTAGCAAACCCATCTTCCTGCCTTCCACCATGCTGCTGCTGAGGCGGGTGATACCCCTACTGCTGATTCTGATTATTGTATCCCTGTGGTCTTGGGTAAGGTGCCATATTGTTGGGGGGGTCTCATACCTCCCATGTTCCCAGTGTTGAACTGTGGTTGTGCTGGCCTGTACTGCTGATTCTGTTGACCCCAATTCTGACCACCCTGTCTCTGGCCGCCATAATTAGACACATAGTTCATGTCTTCAGGGTAGTAATGATGATCGTGTTCTGCGTTTCACTGGTTACCAACTGGCTGACTAATGCAAGATGTGCACAAGCCCCCATTAGTAGTATCAACAATATGTACCTGCTGTTTCTGCCCTGACTCTTCCACCTTTTTGGTGAGTATGCTCATCTGTGTCAATAAGGTGGCCATATTTTCAGCCATAGAAATGGATGGATCTAAAGGCACTGAGTGCACCACTGGAGTGATAGGTGCATTTCTGGTTATCCACCCCGAATTCTGTGCCATCTTGTCAAGCAGACTCTGGCCCTCTCTCCATGTTTTGCTCAAGAATGCCCCACCAGCTGAAGCATCAACAATGTTCTTTACGCTATCTGACAATCCCATGTAAAACCGCTGCCCCAACATTAGATCTGGAACACCATGGTGTGGACAAATGACCAGCATCCCTTTAAAACGCTCCCATGTTTCATGCAGTGTTTCCATCGGTCTCTGTTTAAAGCTCAAAATCTCATCAATTTGTTGAGCCGTCTTGTTGGGTGGGTGGAACTTGTTGTGAAATTGCTTGACTAGTTCATCCCACGTTGCTATAGAATTTATGGGGAGTGAATTCAGCCAAGTCTAGACAGCTCCTATCATTGAGAATGGAAACAATAACAACTTGATTGCTTCCGGAGTTACATTGGGTTGCCTTTGGGTTTTGCAGATAGACAAGAAATTCTTCAAGTGCTGCTGAGGATCTTCAACTTGTGACCTCGAAAATAGTCCCTTATTTTGCAACAAGTGCAACATGTTATTTGTGATTTGGAATGACTCAGCCTGTATCTGCGGGACTACTATCGTTGTGGATAGATTCTCAGTTGTGGGTTGTGCCCAGTCATAGAGAGCAGCCTCTGGCACTATTGGAACTCCTGGGTTTTCCTCGTGATCTCCCATGATTGTTTCGAATTGTGCAGTTATTGGTTGTTGTTTGTTTTTCCGGTTGGCCCGATTCAAAGCCCTGAAAAATTTCTCAGGATCTGATAATGCTTCTAATACTTCACCAGATCTCGATGAGTTTCTAGGCATGCACCTGTGCAACAAAGTCAACAAATGTTAAAGTTTCAATGTAAAAATTGGGTATAGAGAAAACTGGCTACACTAAGAATTTTTGTACTTCTTTCAATTGTAATTGATAACATCGTTAATTCCTCGGCAATGGCGCCAAAATTTGATCACGCCCAACTATGCCTTATAAAAGGACACGCGGACGTTGCAAATATAACCTAAGTATTTATGCCCAGAGTCGAATCCACAGAGAATTA